>NC_056737.1:1927738732-1927841232 GCF_019279795.1 Protopterus annectens | reverse complement strand
GTAGGTGGTAAAGACATCATGTGATCAAATGGGTTGTAACTGTTACATAATAAGGCATAACTGACACTATCACATGCACACTGACAAACAGAACAGTCTGTATGGTAGGAGGTGGTAGGCTTGCATTAACCCAGGATATGTAAGTAATGTAAATATAGGTGAAGTATACAGCACTGTACATCCAGATACCTTAAGTCAGCTCACCCCCACATATTTTAACAGCCTAGGTCATTTATGGTGCTCTCCCCTGACTCATTAATACAGGGCCATATACCACTGTTACATACACTGGCCTCTGGAGTTTATAAGAGCACACATGTATTGTATAGGTGACGCCCACACATATATGGCCCCAGCCCCATCATATGTGTTGGGGATACAACAGAAGTGGACTGCTGGCAGCAATGGCGGTTTGATGTACTCACAGCCCACTATGGAACAACTGCCTACAGCATGTCATATGTGTAAAGTCTGATATGTAGGTGGAGAACAGAGGCTGGGACACAAGCACACATGTGGAGAACTGTTGCCATACACTAAGCAGGTTGCTGGTGTTACAGGATAGTCTGCAACATACCCTTAGTCAGGGTATTGAGGTCAGATACAGAAATGGATGTAGCCATGTACTGATAGCACTCAACACACACACTGCCAGTGACACAGCTGACACAGGACCTGTGTGGTGGACAGACTACACATGATAGGCACACCTCTGGCCACCAAGAGGATAGGCCCACAGTTGAGGGCTATGCAGACATACTGCATTCCAAGGTATAGATGTCTGTACACACACACACCGTGTAACACCAAATAACACAACTCTACTCATACTCTGTCTGTAGTTCCTGAACCTCCTACAGATATGTAGCTGCCCTGAGTATGCAGGCTATCCTGTAAGAGGTAGTGCTACCTGTTGTCTGTAACACTGATGCCCACACTCAGGTAGGATGCCCATCACACAGGAAATGTAAAGGGAACACGCCCACATGATGTAGGGATTTATAGTAGGTGGTTGCCATGACAGTGGTAATTGGGAGCACTACACATGTGTAATCATATCTATATATATATATCTGGATAAGTATATGTACATATATTTCCACCATATGTCCTGGACATGGAGTGTAGCTCTATCCCATCCCCTATAGTCCCAAAGTCTTAGTGCAAGGGGATGTCAGGTATGTATAGCAGGAATATTAGTACACTATTGCTACTGTCATTGGGATTGTCTTCACAGACATGGTGTATGTGGAAGGTCACATTTGCTTCTAACATGTGTGCCATTGGCTACTGACAGCCATCCTAAGGAAATTATTGTAATGTACCACTGCTAGCATGTAATGGCCCTGTGGACTGCAGCAGAGATATTGGCCAATATATGTGGAAATTCTGACACACCCTGTACAGTCCATAGGTATACACATAAGCCCTTAGTGCACAACATGTGTAACATGCCTGCCAATATGGATGCAGACAACCATGTAGATGGGTATAACACATAACGACTGGTATACATTTGCCATCAGGGGTTATGCATTCACACACACTCCTGTCTGGCCTGACACATAATGACTGCTGGTGCAGGGGTGCCATGGTCACATACTACCCAGTAGATGTTGACATACATCTGTACAGCATCCCACTGCTCTGTCTGACGTACATGATTTTTAAGGGAGGCACGGCAGCAGTACATCTAGCAAGTATCTGCACATGATATCTCACTGGGTAAGTACACTAAGCTGCTAGGCATGTAACAATGCACTGTGCAGGCAACAGGCACACTGGCTCAACACTGGCCTACATCCTCTATGAGAGAATGCACATGTACCTGCATATATAGCAAGCTCCACAGGCATGTCACAGCACAGGGTAAGATACACCTGTGTGAAAGTGCATAACCACAACCAATGTGAACACAGCCACAGCCTCATATGGTAAGCTAGTATAATAGTCCAGTATATGAACTATCTGTTCTACACCATCCTCATATGTGCCACTCACAGAATGACTCTACATATGCTGGGCTGCTACACAGTTTGGTCTGATGGCTGTCTGTGGTATGGGACATGTGTGTGTATGACCGTATGAACATGTACGCAAATATGGTACCATGCAGTGGGGCAGCATGTAACATTAGATAGGAGGGGAGCTAGAACAATTACTACTACAGTCTGTACACAGGCTAAAGTACATATTAACAATACACATACTGCCGATATTCACCATAAGTACATAGACCTCAGTACTGTACAATCATCCACAGACTGTCCGGGTTATGTCATGAAATATACCCCCTACTGTACATAATGTGTAGCAGTCTGAGATATGACTGGCTTGTTATCAGATATGATGACACTAATTATGGTGCATGGCACATATGCACCACTTCATGCACAGCATATGTACAAAGGTTGAGAGAGGTGTGGCTGGAAGCACATACACAGGGCCAATATTGACATGTTGCTGTGATACCCTCATACATTTACTGTTGTAACAGGGTTTGTTGCAACATATGTCCTATGAGGGATATGATGTCAGTAACTGTCACGGTCTTCACCATCTACAGACTGCAATCCTCATATTACCTTCTGCAGTCCACGGATAGATTCTCCATGGCTAACACATGAAGCCAAAGGCACAACACTGACCAGTCTGCAGATGACCCTGCAGATGGGGATTCCTCATAAACATGGAACTGATATGGCAGGTATTGCAACATGTACGACAGCCATATCCAGACAAACACTGTTAAACCAACTCCAAATGCAGTATAGCAGCACTTAACAGTCTGTAGTCAGGTCAGGTACATCCTCTTCCTGTTTGTTGCCCTCTTTCCACAGTGTATGTTGTTAGAGGTAAATCCCCAATCCATCTGAGATGCTGTTTGACAAACAACAGACCTAGTTCCTGCTCACAGTGAATGAAAAGGGTCAACACCACCATGATGTTCCAAAATATTGGAGTGAGTTTCCATGCAACCGGCTATGGGAATGTTCTTCCACATGCAATCAGCTAGGGGAGGGCTGCAATTTGTGCAGAGGCCATCAGCTGATCATGAGCATCACTTAAAATACACATGCTGCTGCCTAAGCAAAGCAGGTGTGGGTCTCCACATCCACCAGAAAGGGGTGGGAGAGGCAGACAGAGACCAATACCTGTCAGGGAGGGGTGGGAGAGTAAAACTGTAGCATGTTTGTGTCACACACCTACCAGCACAGGGTATCAAACCCCCGACAACTATGTAGTGCTATCACAGTTAGATGCAGTTGTTGGATGCACCACATGGGTTACCTGTTATAAAGCACTCAGAACATATATGTGATGGTGAGTGACATCTACAACAGGGATACGGTGCATATAAGGTAGGTGACGTACAAGTGCCTGTCTGCGTGAACAGGTGCCAGCGTCAACACAGCCACAGTCTCACAGGGACGCACACACATTGACACACTTGGCAGGGCCAGGAGTACAGCTCATCAGTAGTGGGATTGCCACAACACATTGCTGTGCAGGTATCACATGCACCACACTGGTCATACGGATGTCGTAAGGGCAAAGATTATGAGAAGGTGTCAGACATTGGCCAGCATGCTTCAGTATGTCCATGGGGGTTGTAGTGAGTGTGGATGTGGCCATACTCACCATATAACACACACACAAACACACTGGGTGCCGGTACTGACATGCATGGGTGCATGTTTGCACGGGTGTGTGGTGGTCAACTGTGCCAGCAGGCTATACAAGGGTAGGTGATGGGTATACCTTGGCATCAGGTCACATAACAATGGTCTGCATTGTGGCTCAGGGCTGTAGGTTCTGCATTTGCCCACACAGGTGGGTACTGTAATCCCCATCCAGTCACCTGGGTGACTATTGTGAGTGGCCAATGCTGTGCATCCCCTTCCATGTATGTGTTCCTTAGTCCATGACATGCATGGTGTCTAGGATGTGCACACCTCTAACATGCATGTACAGTGACACGTGGAACTGTACCTGGGGTGTCTGGCCATGTTGTGAACATGGATTATCATCAGATGTGCCAGTCTTGCCCACCTGTGGCAGGAACTGGTGATGGTCAGCAGGTTACCCTCCACCTACATTGATAGCAATCTAACAGCATTCCCTAGTGTCAGTGGCATCTGTCCATACAGGGCATGTTGTCAGGCATGGTATGTCCTTTGTGGGTCATGTGAAGGCACCACAGGTGGTGCAGGTGTCCATTGGGGAGGTGCACTGTCTGCATGTACATGCATATTGGATAGATGGTCAGGGTGACATGCCCTCTGTAGCCCACTGCTATCACTCCATAGTCACTATTGGTGGCCAACATGCAGTGTACCACCCACATATTGGCTGTTGCTTAGGCATGTGTGTGTATGAGACATGGGTAGAGAGTGTGATCTGGGTAATACTGGGTTTGCTAACTGGGATTGCCTGGCCTTGATGTCACATGTATGGGTATGGCTTTGCACACCAGCCTCTCAGCTATTTTACATCTGTTATCCCAGTACAGTTGACATTGTGATAAATAGTAGGGCCACCATATAAGAAATATGCAAAACCCGCTCCACATTGGCCACAGGTGTCACACACTCACACCCACCTCTGCACAGGTTACAAGCTACAAACACACACCTGTCATGTCTTGGAGTAGCACCCCTCCCTAACTAGATTATTACACTACAACACTACACAGTTATAGTACACGCCACAGAAATTACTGGAGTACGCCTTCCTCAAAGGTGTATTTCACAATGGATGACATCAGCAGGATTACCAAAGTAGGACATTTCAAATGTACTGCGAGTGAGTAGCCTAAAATGCATTGCTCCCTACACAGACAGTGAGACACACTCAAAACATCCTCAACCAACATGGTGTGGGTATAGAACCCCTGACCAAGGTCTACCTCACACTACAGCTTGGAGCTGTTACAGGACGCACCACAGGGATTACTAGTGAATGCCTTCCCCAAAGATGATATCATCAGGTTTATCAAAGTAGGGCATTTCAAACGTACTGCGAGTGAGTAGCCTAATATGCATTGCTCCCTACACAGACAGTGACACACACACAAAACATCCACAACCGACACGTGTGGATATAGAACCCCTAACCGAGGTTATATTATACTACAGTATGGAGTCGTTATAGGACGCACCACGGGGATTATTAGAGAGCTCTTTCCCTAAAGGTGTATTTCACAATGGATGACCTCAGCAGGATTACCAAAGTAGGGCATTTCAAATGTATTGCGAGTGAGTAGCCTAAAATGCATTGTTCCCTACACAGACAGTGAGACACACTCAAAACATCCACAACTGTCATGTGTGGGTATAGAACCCCTGCCTGAGGTCTATAATACATTACAACATGGAGCTGTTATAGGACACACCATGGGGATTGCTAGAGAGCTCCTTCCCCAAAGGTGCATTTCACAATGGATGACATCAGCAGAATTACCAAAGTAGGGCATTTCACATGTACTGTGAGTGAGTAGCCTAAAATGCATTGCTCCATACACAGGGAGTGGGACACACACAAAACATCCACAACTGACATATGTGGGCATAGAACCCTTGAGTGAGGTCTATATCACACTACAGTATGAAGCTGTTATAGGACGCACCAGGGGGGATTACTAGAAAATGCCTTCTCCAAAGGTGTATTTCACAATAGATGTCATCAGCAGAATTACCAAAGTAGGGCATTTCACATGTACTGCGAGTGAGTAGCCTAAAATGCATTGCTCCCTACACAGGGAGTGAGACACACACAAAACATCCACAACTGACATGTGTGGCTATAGAACCCCTGACCAAGGTCTATATCACACTACAGCATAGAGCTGTTATAGGACACACCATGGAGATTACTAGAGAACTCCTTCCCAAAAGGTATATTTCACAATGGATGACCTCAGCAGGATTACCAAAGAAGGGCATTTCAAATATGAGTGAGTAGCCTAAAATGCATTGCTCCTTAAACAGACAGTGAGACACACACAAAACATCCACAAATAACATGTGCTGGTATAGAACCCCTGAGTGAGGTCTATATCACACTACAGCATGGAGCTGTTATAGGACACACCACAGGGATTACTAGAGAGCTCCTTCCCCAAAGGTGTATTTCACAATGGATGACATCAGCAGGAGTACCAAAGTAGGGCATTTGGAATGTACTGTGTGTGACTAGCCTATAATGCATTGCTCTGTACACAGACATTGGAACACACACAAAACATCCAGAACTGCCACACTTCAGCATAAGCAGTTGTTAAATATGCTACAGAGATTACTGGGCTACAAACTTCCCAGAGGTATATTTTTAGGTTGGTGACATCAGCAGTTTGGGCAAAGTTGAGTATATGAATTGAAAGGAGTGTGAGTACCCTAAAAAGTATTGCACTCTACACAGTCAGAAACAGACAGACACATACAATTGCCATGTCTGGGGTTAGAACACTTACCTAACTACTTTATCACACTACAGCAGTACGCAGTTACAGGACATGCTACAGACATTACTGGGCTACAACCTTCCCAGACATGTATTTCTATGTTGGTGACATCAGTAGCCTTGGCAAAGTTGAGTATATAAATTGTACGGAATGTGAGTACCCTAAATAGCATTGCTCTCTACACACTCAGAGACAGACAGACACACACACAATTGCCATGTCTGGGGTTAAAACATCTATACAACTACTTTATCACACTTTAGCAGTACGCAGTTACAGGACACACTATGGAGATTACTGGGCTACAACCTTCCCAGAGGCGTATTTATAGGTTGGTGGCATCAGCAGCCTTGCCAAAGTTGAGTATATGAATTGTAAGGAGTGTGAGTACCCTAAAAAGCATTGCTCTTTACACAGTCAGACACACACAATTGCCCTGTCTGGGGTTAGAGCACCTAACCTAACTTTGTGTTGTACACCGACAGGTAGCATGATGTGCCTGCAGGGTATCCATCGGTCAGCTGGCATTGACTGTTGCTACATTTCTGCGTAGTGGGGGGGGGGCACCTGACTGTTTCTACATTTCTACACAGGTTTGGGGGGGCGCACCTGACTGTTACAATATTTGTATGCGGGATCTGGGGGGGCACACCTGACTATTTCTACATTTCTACATAGGTTTGGGGGGGCACACCTGACTGTTACTATATTTCTATGTTAGATGGGGGAGGGCACACCTGACTATTTCTACATTTCTACACAGGAGTGAGGGGGGGGGGCAATCCTGACTGTTTACTATAAGTCTACGCAGGATGTGGGGCTACACCTGACACTTGTACACATTTGCTAGGACTGTACTGGTATGTCAGGTACTCCATTTCAGTCTGTAGTCTTACCTATCGTGCTGGCTAGAGGCATACCAGTGTATTACAGATCTTAGCTTTTAATTACCTACATATTAGTTTCTGACTTCCTAGCCTTCACAACTGACATCCAACTGGCCTGCTGTAGTCTGTCTGTGCAGGCCTGGGAAGGGGTTTACCCATAGACCTCATTCAGAGGCTATAGTACAGCATTTGTTTGTGTTTGTCTACACCTGTCCTGCTGGTTGTTACTGTTGTTGGGTATGTGACCCCCCCGACTGGCATGTGTGAGTCACTTACCTTGTGGGTGTCCCAGTATTGAGGGTGGTGCTGCAGAGCTGCCTATGTTGCATGCACATAGCACACTCCCTATAAATGGTTGAGCACAGATAGTGTCATGTTTGGCATCCCTTTTACTGTATGTGCGAGTCAGTGAGATGTGTCATTCCCTGGGTCCCTACTGTATCAGTGCATGTGCTATGCATTGCCTCTTTGCCAAGGCCAGGGCATACTTGGCATGCCCCCTTCTGCCTACTGGGGCAGGCTCAGGTTGTTCCTCCTCCAAGTCACTATGTGCCTGTGCAGGCCTTGGCAATGGTTGGGGGCTGTGTGGCCCTGCCCCATGCTGTTCCTGCTGTAGCTGTTTCCACAGGATCATATTGTGGCACCTACAAGGACAATTTGGGTACATGTAGTTGGTGAATACTGCAAGGCTCCAATCAAATGTGTCCAGGCACTGGAACCATGACTTGAGCATCCCAAACACACGCTCTATTATGATTCTTGTTTGTGCGTGTGCCTCATTATGGAGTTCTTGTTCGGGTGTATGTGCATTTCTGATGGGTGTCATCAGCCATGACTCCAGTGCATATCCAGCATCCCCTACTAGGTGACCATATGGGATGTCCCCATTGGCAAATCTCTGGTACAGCTGTGCCAGATGCCAGATGTGGGAATCATGATAGCTTCCAGGGCAGCCAGCACACGCATTCATTATTATGACCTGGGCATCGCACATGACCTGGCAGTTGATAGAGGGGAAGCCCTTGTGGTTGATGTAGACCCTAACCTGCTCACTGGGTGGTGCTTTGATGCATATGTGCATGCAGTCTATTGCACCCACTACCTCAGGGTATTCTGCTATTTGGTGGAAGAGATGCATATTGCTGGCCAATGCCTCACGGGTGTTGGGGATATATATACGTGCTCACCGACATGTGCTGACATGGCATCCAGGAACTGGTGGAGTACCCTGGATGCTAATGCCTCTGAGATCCCCATGATATCCCCAGTTGGCATTTGGAAGGTACCTGTAGCTAGTATTCTTAGGACTACACATACCTTGGTATCCACTGGGATGGGTTCCCCTCTGTTGGTTCTGTGTGTGAGGCGTAGCCGGCACAGCTCAACAATTTGCTGTAGGAGGTCCCTGTCCACCCTATAGTGCTCCACTATCTCCAGCTCATGTAGCCCTTGGTAGGTTACCCTGGGTCTGTACACTCTTCTCCTTCTCCTCACTGTGGGTTGATCGGCAGCATTCACATCCTCACCACCCTCAGCCTCTTGCACATGCTAGTTTATGATAGCAAAAGCAGCCCCTAACATTTTTTGTTTTGCTTTTGTTTTGTAAAATTTCCCCATTTGTATACATCGGTGGTGCAGAGTTTTTGGGAAAAAACAAGGGGGAAAGGTGTTTGCATAGTTTATAATGGTGTGCTGGGCTGGTCTGCTGCCTGTGTAATTGGCTGATTCTGATACATTTCACCTGCCAGCTAAGTTAGTTCTCCTTGATTACCTTCCTACTGCTGTTTTCCCTTCCCATTGCCTTCCTGTTTAAAGCCAGGGGCGTGCTGTGCAAACAGAGTGTGCTCAAATGTGCACAGACCTGCTATTTCCTGGTTTACTTTTCTTTTTCTTTAAAACCCGGTGCGCACACCCGCTTAGGCCTTGTAAAGAGTGCTAGGCAGATTTAGACACACCCCCTAGCTTAGCTATGCTAAGCTAGGAGCAATCCCGAGCCACAGGGCTCCAATCCGCTTACAGTATGCCTGACACCCCTCCATGGTGTCACCTATATCCTAGTCTTGCACCCAGCTATTCATACTCTTACACTCTTGGGACCTGCCTCACATGCTGGGGAAAACTGGGATTCACTATCCTTCCCCTCATTTGCATAGGATTGCCTGCTAATGCATAGTTACATATCTCACACTGAGCCTCCCCTCTTGGCAACCATTACTCACTGGCCAGGTTGTCTTCTGCCTGCCATTGACTTGTATGGCAGAATACTGATTTTAGTTAGAATGCTTATTTTAGGTTTATTTTATTATTTTCCTCCCGATCCCATTTGGATGCCGCTGCCCTATACTTAAACAGCCGAGATCGGTGAAGAAAAAAATACAAGTATTTTTTTTTGTATTTATTTTTTTATTGTTTGCAATGCCAATGGCCTTATACTTGGCCACTGGCATGCTTCCTCAGTGATATGCAGCCTTTATTTGGAGCTGTCATAGCTCCGTTTTGGATTTTGCAGAAATGTTCTTGTTTACTAACCGAGTACATTTCTGCAGATAGCACTTGTCTTGCACAGACTATTGCAAGCTTCCTGGATTGCAAAATCACCTCATTTGCATGAATTTCTCTTGCAGATGAGGTGATTTGCATACCAGGACTTAGATCGTGCATGATTAGTGCAGGAGCTCTCGTGCACACCCCTGCAGGCTGTTCCTGGATTGCATGGCAGACATATTGCCTGCTAGAGCTCCTGCACTAATCATGCATGCCGTGCAGGACATAGAGAATCCGGGGGTATATTTACATTGTTAGAAGAAGAAACTATGGAACATATGTTTTTGAAATGTAAAAGAATAAAAAAGTTAGGGGGGAACTATGTAATGAAGATTTTTTCGAAGATGTAAAAGAAGTGGATAAAATAAAACATGGATGTTATTAAATATGGATATAATAAGAATAGAAGTAAAGAATATGTTAAAAGATTAGATATGTTATTTTATGTTATAATGTTTATCTAGAATGAAAGAATAAATGAAATTACGTTTAATGGTAAATGGATTTTAACAACAATTTGTGTCTTTCGGCTTTTCCCGGTTAGGGGTCGCCGCAGCGGAACTCCGGTCCGCGAATGATTGGTAGTGGATTTTTACGTACCGGGTTACCAGCCCTGATACACAACCTTCAATGAAGGCACGCCCCATTCACGTATGCCTCCACACAGAAGACGCTCTAGCTGAGAATCGAACGGGACAATGTCTTGCTATGAGGCGACAAAGCTACCGCAGCACCACATTAATAAAATCAAATGGTGGTTATTGAAAAAGGAGTGGGGGTCTACTAGGGATGAAAGTTTAGGATGATGGTAAAGGAAATTATGAATATGTGTAAACATGTGTGTATATCTATACATTTGTACATTTGTAAATATTTGTAAATATGTAAATATGTTGTGAATAAGACTTATTTTTGTAAACAAATGACCCCTACTCATTTGATAGGTGCCATGGGATCTTTTACATCCAGCTAAGCTACCACCAACTCAGGCAGATAGGGCCTCACTTTAATGTCTCATCCAAAGGATGGCACACTCAGGAGTGCAGCATGCACATTATGCTGCAGTGCAGTGTCAGCAATTGATCTACCTTGTGTGTGAACAGAGCCTACAGCCTTTTGCACCAAAGAAAAGTGTGCAACCTGTTTCACCACTGACACTGTGAAGATGGGTACTAATACCATTACTTTGATGCCTGGAATTAGTGTAGAGGATTAACGGTCTGAGCTGTTAATGAGCTGCTTCCTGTAGACCTGGGTATAGGGTCTGAGTTTTTCCACACCTGCTTGCCTACCATGTTACTTAACTAGACAATTCTCCCATGTCACCATAAAAAAGGGGTAATATGTCTAATGGGCTTACCCAGTTAACAGATGAAAAAAATACAGAATTCACGATAACATAAGAAGCAGTCTGTGATACAAAAGAAAGTGGATATAAAGTGTTAAATAATTTGGTAATCATATTTATAGGAACAATGAAGCCAACTATAGTGATCAGATTTAAGATTATTTGTTACTGAGCTAATTCACAGCATATGGTTTGGGGGTGTGTGAAAATTGCCATAGTGCATAGTAAAATGGATAATCATGGCATAAGTAACGTTATCTGTCAGTGGCTCAGTGGCATTGTGTAAATATAAATCAGGCATTTTAGTAATGCACAAAATTGTAGGTATTTATATATAGCAAAATATGACAAACTAAGATGCTGTGAACACAGGGGAGCTGTCATAGGGAGTAAACTATACAAACATCTTCCTTGAGAGTACAACACAAAAGGCAGGAAGATAGTGGGATGTGAATAAAAAGGGACAGGTGAATAATTACATTGCTTAAACTTTTTGATGTTTCTGTGTGGCACGTTCAGTGTTAGCTGAAACAGATAAGGGAAGAAAATGCTTCTCAACTTCTTTACTCAAGAATTCTGGACAAATCCAAAATCAATGGGGGAATTTAGACCCAAAATCAGAGATAATTTTTAAATATTAGTCTAATTCTCTTAAAAATAACAGGACAGCAGGTTTTTAACCAATATACAGCTTCTTAACAATAAGAAGTGTGGAATTCAAATGTCTGGCATTATTGGCTGACTGTAATCTTTAATGATTTACCAAAAACTCTAAAATGTATGAGGGACAAGGTAAAAGTATGAGACAGAATCAGGAAACGTTTGCAAAGTCAGGGACAGTTTAGAGCTATGTGGTAGACGACTGGAGGATTATATTGTTAATTAAAAAAAAATCACTACTCTGACCTTCACAGCTCCAAAGGCTTTAATGAATACAGGAAAAGTTGGAGGTGAGATTATGAACTTTAACAAGCTTGTGACTGCACTAATGAAGCTGCAACATACTGAAAGCATTAATGGCACTTTTGTTTTTTAATCAAATAGGCTGACAAGCAGCACATTATCAGTGACTTTAACATGATTGCAAACTAGCATGGTGACTTTAAG
Organism: Protopterus annectens; assembly: GCF_019279795.1. Taxonomy (NCBI): domain Eukaryota; kingdom Metazoa; phylum Chordata; order Ceratodontiformes; family Protopteridae; genus Protopterus; species Protopterus annectens. The sequence goes on along the minus strand of NC_056737.1, from coordinate 1,927,828,883 downwards.
ACTCTTCTAGATGGTCTTAGACTATCATGAATATGCACCAACATAATTAACATGTGAGTCCAGGTTCACTGATGTCAGACAAGGGATACTGCAGTGACCACTGAACTCCATATGCTTTACCAATTGGAAACTGTAAAAGCAGTTTATGTTTCTCAGATGCTAGAGGTCTGCAACAAGTTCATGCTGTCTGTACTAGATAAATATTATCTGATCTCCAACAGAAGACTATGGTTACCATCAGTCCCTCTTCATGTAGGACAGTCCCAATATGTGCAGTTGAGCCCTTTGAAAAAACACAAAAAATGGCAAACATATTGAGATTTTGAGGGGAAAAAACTCCTAAATGTTCTCCAGTAGTTGCATAAAATTAATATTTTGCATTTGAAATACCTTAATATGTGAAACGTACTGAAATATAAATGTCAGAACAACTGTCAAAACTAATTTTTGTATTTCAGAATTATTCTTAGGTAAGCCAGACCAGAAACATATTTGTATTCTGTGAGGCATGAGAGCAACTGTGTCTTGCAAGTTTAGATGAACCGCATAGTTTTGCTTTATTCTAAAACAGAAGAATATTATGGAGCATTATTTGCCATGCAGAAGTAGTTAGAAACATAAATAATATGTTTTTATAGCTTATCCTTGTCTTATTGCAAGTGCTGTAATTAATACAACATTGTTTGTGTACTGATGTCATGAGAAACAGTTTGGAGATGAGAACATTCTAAAGTGTAATGTAATAAATAATGATTGCATTATTCTGGTGTCAATTAAGGATATGAGTTATGATAGGAAAGTATTTTACAGGTAGTGCCATGTACGACTAGTCAGTGGCTTGTTTCATGTACTTATGTTTGTATGTTAGAGTTAGATTTTGCATGTGTTTGCTTTATGTGTAATCTCAGCTTGCTTCCATTCTATTCTGAACAGTAAATGTCTTGCCTTAAAATGCTTTTATATCTCAGTGAATTTATTGAAGAATGACAATAATAAGGAACCTCTTAACATTGGCATGCTTAGTCTATGTTTCTAAAAGAACTTAACATGTTATCTCATCTGCCATGTAACATTCATGATGGAGACAGTAGATGAAATGGAGAGAAAGCAGAGGCAAAACAGAAGTGTAAAGGTATCCCACTTCTTTGACTAGTCAAAAATAGGCCTGAAGTATCTTCGAGGATTTGAACATGGGGGTGGATAGAGGCAACAAACATTGTCTCATGAAAGTATGTCTGCCAAATGAAACTGCAGTCAGGTACCAACTTTAGTAATTCATTGTCAGATGTATGGACTGTAAGTTTATCTTTCCTCTAAATGAATGAGAAAGATTTCACAGGGAAATTCCCAGGATCTAAGAATATATTAAATTAATGTTTTTCAGACTTTCAGAGCATTAATGGCATGCTGCTTCATTTAGTACAGTAAACTGTAAACTAATCTCTTCTGATACTGTGCATATCAGGAGCAAAAACAAAAAAACATGCACAATGAGTCTGATGAATGTAAGATCTCAGGATTCTCAAAAATGTCATCTTTAAAGAAACGGACATTTTTGCCATTGCAGCTATTACTGTAAAAATGTTTTAAAGTTTAACTTTTTGCAGTATGGTTTAGCCATGAACTATTTAAAGTCTAAAGTAGTAGCATGTGTGAGTATGTCATATGTTCTTGTTAGTTTGAGTTGATTAGGTAAGATGAATGAAAATATGTTGTAATTTAAAATGAAAGACAGTATACTGCCTGTCAATGTTTTTCAGTGCTTCTATTCCCAGAAAAATCATTCACTACAGACTGCTATCAGTGACTGTAAATGCAAGAGAACATTCTACTTATTTCCAGCATACTGACTTTTGCAAAAGGCCTCTGCAGGGACACTGCATTCCAAGCTATGTGAAAGCCAGACCACTGACCTTGCAGGTTGCCTTCTTCAAGCAAGGTTAAAGAAAAAGTTTTGCACAAAAATGTACTTTAATTGGAATAGTTTTTTTCTTTCTTTTCACAGGTTTTATGTGCAGTGACATTTTACAGCAGTCATAGTTAAGCAGGTCTTAATTCCAAATATATTGTTCCTGATAGATTAACTGTTTCAGTAATGCTAATTTGATTTTAATGTAATGACTTTCAGAAGATGGTAACATGCCAAATATATTGCTTACTTGTAAATACTGTGTGCTTTGCTATCATGTTTTCATGAGCTTAAAAGAAAATTAATCTCATGGGTTATGTGACATTCCACGATGTCAGATTTAATTTGTTATACTTCTACAAGGTTACAATATGGCCTTATAAACTTTCAAGTTGTTATAGAATGTTTAGTGCTGAAAGTTCAAGACTAATGTCATGCCATTGTTTTAGTAACAGTTTTTGTAGGGTATTTCGTATGTAAGAAAAAATCTATATTACACTTGCATTGAAAAGTTAATGTATTTAAATGTTTTGACAAGACTGCTGCAGAGTATTTATTGTGAAAAGCATATGAAGATTTGGGATGAAATGTAAGTATGACTGACTGTATATGTACACAACCACACTCACATATACATACAGAAATGTATGCCCCCAACCCCATATCGTGAGAGGAACAGTCTAAGGCTTAAGCATGTATCGTTGGATTTTATGTTAGATAGCATTTTTAATGCTGAAGGCTTCATAAAGGAAGTATAAGTTGCTTCTACAGGTTAATATCTTTCAATGAGATTTAAACCACCGAACTGAGTTACAAAAACATGCATATAAGACTGTTAAGTTATTGGTAACAGGAATTCATGTGTGTTCAAAATGTGCATCTGCAGTGTGTAAAATGTTGCATTTACAAGTATTAAACAGTAAGTCAAAATTTTTGTCTGTTCTGGAAGATGCAATAAGGAAAAAGAAGTGTTTTGTGTGTCTAAATATGCCCTTGGATATTGAAAAACACACTTGGTTTTGATTTGCTGCATTTCTAATGAGGACAAAACAGAGAGTATTCAGATTTCTTGGTAAAATGTGATTTCAAAGACTGCATTTGCTGATAATAAAATAATCAACAGGTGGTATACATGTTTATAAAATGAAATTATAGTAGAACATTCTAATTACATTGAGGAAGATTTATGAGCCTTAAAACACCAGAATATGCTCAATTATTATCTAGAACATGGCTGACTGATATTATTGTATAACACAAGTACTATAAGAGGATAACTCAGTGCAGATACCCAATCCCATTGGAGGACATTTGATCATATACAAATTAGGTGCGTTTTGCCTCTTCCCCTCAAAAAATCCTTATAAGCATGGCAGAGCTGTCTATAAACCATTAAAATTTAACTACAGGAATGGTCATCCATCTGTGAAGACTAAACAAAACAGTTTTTCTAAGAAATGCATGGTTGCCTTATTCATCTGGAGAGGAGGGGTAGCTAAGCTAATTACAGCTGACTTTGAGTCAGATTTACTCATATCCTAATCTAAGTTTTGATATATATAATAATAGGGAAAAGCTATAAGCTGCAGATGACCTGAAGGTCACATGGATGGCTAAAACATAAATTTTTCTCAAAGACTGTTTCAAGCAGCTATTCCTCATTCAATTAAGGATAGTGTCCTTAACTTCAAAGTAATTACACATACAGTCAATCCAATTTACTTGTTATCATATATCTGTACATATCCCAAAGTTCTTCTCTGCTAAGTTCGTCTTATGTATTGTTCATAGGTTCATAGGTTCATAGGTAGGTACTGGGCTATTGGCCCAAGGGCCTACGTAAGCCTAGCCAGCAAGGTACCATAGCTTACACCACCCAAGAAAGTTATTTTCCTGTGCCACTGTCCAGCAGAGACACAAAAGTGATCCCCGGGGTGTATTTCCTATTTCCCATCCACTCATCAAGATTTTTCTTGAAGAGTGCTAATGAAGAACTTTGCTTGACATAGATGGGTAGCTTGTTCCAGAGTATAGGAAGTCTCTGGGACAGGAATCTATCCCTCCAGTGTGTCCTGTTTATTGTGGTGACAATGTTTAGGTACCTAGAGCGTGTAGCTTGGAGGGATTGGGATTTCTTTAGGTATAGCATGTCCAACAACTCTGGGTTTGACATAGCTTTATATGTTAGGCAGAGATCACCTCAGAGTAGGCGATATGCTACGGAGTAAAGATGGAGTTTTTTGAGGCGGTCAGTGTAGGCCATTTGTTTGAGGCCAGTAATCCTCTTTGTGAGGTACCTCTGTGGCCTTTCCAGCTGCTGCAAATGTCTTGTGAGGTACATTCCAAAAGGGGCGTTGTACTCTATAATGGGTCTAATGAGTGATGAGTAGAGGGGAACAATGACCTCTTTTTCCCTGGATGAGAACCCTTTTATGATGAGGTGTGCCACGTAGAAGGACTTCCTGACTACTGTGGCGATGTGACTATCAAAGGACAGACTACTGTGCACCTGGGTCCCAAGGTCTCTCATCACGCATTTGGTGTTAAGTAGATTGCTGCCTATGTGGTAGTTCATGGGTACAGAGTTTTTACCAAAGGGGATGACACTGCAATTTTTGGCATTGAGCTTGAGGCCATGGCTCTGACACCAGGCATCTGTCTCAGCGAGGCCCTTCTGTAGGATGTCCACATCATTTGGGGACTTGACTATGGCTCCTAGTTTGCAGTCATCTGTGAACTTCGTCAGCCAGCGGCCTTCTGTGTTAGCTTGTACTTCAGAGAAGTAGATACCAAACAGGAGAGGTCCCAGGATGGAACCCTGTGGCACTCCACTTGTCACTGCCTTGAGGTCAGATTTGGAGTCTGCAACTTTTACAGTTTGGGTTCTGTCAGTGAGCCAGTTGGCAACCCATCTTGTAACATAGGGATTTATACCTAGTTTAGTGAGTTTAGCTATAATTCCAGAATGGGGGATGGTGTCGAAAGCCTTGGCGAGATCAAGATAGGCTGTGTGAACCATCTTACCCTCATCCATGGCTTTGGTGACTGCCTCGAAGAAGTTAATCAGGTTCAGGAGGCATGATCTGCCTTTCACAAACCCGAACTGGGTGAGATCCAGAATTTGGAGGTTACCAATGTCTTTGTTTATGAGTTCCATGATGATACGTTCTATGGCCTTGCAGACCAGGCTCATCAGGCTAATAGGTCGATAGTTCCCGGGATCAGTGGTGGCTCCCCCTTTGTGGAGTGGGATAACTGTTGCTATGCGCCATTCAGTGGGCACAAAGCCTGATGCAAGGCTATTATTGAACATGGTGCTTAAGTGGGGAGCCATTTCATTCTGAAGTTTGTGTAAAACACAGCCTGGGATGTTGTCCGGTCCCATGGATGCTGTGTTTTTGGCTTTAGAGAGTGCAGCTTTTACCTGCGTAGTTGTGATTACAGGGACTCTGCATTCTTCCTGTATAGATATGGGCCCTTTAGGGGGTGAGAGGGGGGTAATAAAATAATGTAATAAAAGAAAACATAAACAACATGAAATATTTAGAGCTCAAAATAAGACATCTAGAGCCGCCTAATCTGTCCAGTATCCTGAATCCATTTTTATGAGAGAGCACAGTAATAAGCCTCTGTTCTGATGCAGTGCAGACAACAATGAAGAACACCCTAATTAGTGCCACAGAGTCTGACATCTTTTGAACTGTGTTACTTCTCCCTTATGTACTAGGCCTTCTCAGATGTGCTCTGTCATTTCCATTTCACAGCTGCACTGTGTCTTGTCTCTGCAATCCCTCCAACATTTAAGACCTGCCTCTTTAACTTTACTCTTTCAAAAACAGGAGCTTAACTAACTATACTCTTTTACTTGTATTCACTCTGCAGGCTGAGGCCTGTTCCTGCATTTTCTACTGATCTGTGCACGCTTCTTCTGTTACTAACCTGATCCCATGTATCCAGCAGCATGACATCATCTTCATCCAGGTCATCTTGAGTAAATTCCATTATTTCTGTGGCAATAAATGTACCAGTTTGATTGGAGCATTCAAAAAGACGAGGTGCAATATCCACATTCTCCTCCTGTAGCCTGCAAAAAGAAGAAATAAGTTAGCAGGCTTTTTTTTTTGTTAATTAATTAAATGGAACTCAAACTGGTGTGCCATGTGCCAAATACTATGGGTGCTGCCACACTATTGTACAAGTATTGCCCTTGTGCTTTCTTGCAATATAGTTCTGAATTACACCTCCCCAATAAGTATGTATAGTACAGACCACTTATTCTAGTCCTTAATTCTTTCAGGGTATTCCATTCACCTCATTCTATAGGGGGGTTGTTAATAGTCCCCATTGTGCTCCCCATTATCCAGGCAACTTTCAGAGTTCACAGGGCTATTACTAATGTGACTGAAAGTCAGACACTAACCACAGGATTAATCTTAGATGGTATGGCTGGTTAGTGGCATTGACCATAAGCTGCTGTTAGCATAAGACAGAATCCATAAAGAAAACGACTTTAGCAAGGTGAACTGACTATTTGTGAGCCGTACTGATATACACAACCTGATTCCTTAGAAATGCTTTGGACAAGAACGATTAATCTTTTACCAGTTTTCTTCCACTCATTATGGCCAGTCCGTCAGTTAATATCTGATCGCTCTAATAAAACTAAAGTCATTCTTTCAGGTTAGCGTTGAGTGAGTATTTATTATTTAGAAAAATACTGCTTTTTCTGTGTGTTACATATACTAAACAAATTTCACCAGTTTCACTTCTGTTATTGTTAAGGAGATTGTGGTTCACATTGTCATTGTAGAATCTTTATGACTTTAACATGACAATCTGTAGTCTAAATGCCCAGAATGTGTATACAAATACTGTTGACTCTTTTCTTTATCAGTGCATGTATATTATACAGTTTAACATTGAAAAATGTAGTTTTTCATATTTAAAAAAATGATTTGCCAAGTTCAGCAATGCCAAGAGATTCAAAATCCTGATCGTTAATGTTAGAGGTAGTGTTTTGTTGATCAAAGTTCCTGAAGTGAGGATTTCACCTTTCCAATTATGCAGTGACCCTGAAGTAAAAATAATATGTTTTTGGGATGACAGGAAAAATATCAGTACATCAGGTATATGGGATACTTGTCTACACCCACAAAAATTGATTTTGTATTTTTTTTATTCGGTAATATTAAGTTTTGATACTGTGAGTGTTATGAAATCAGGTCTCTGTCAAAGCTTTTGCAAACAAGTAGTCGTGTCTCCATTCTACATTGCATTCATAAATTTATCTTCTACTTTCTGTGTGAGTCTTTGCCTCCCAACCTCACTAAGATCATTTTGCTAGGCCAGCATACCTAGAAATTTGTAGCTATGTTCGATGACTGCTACATTACTTTGTAGATCTTTACAGCTATTTCCATTTTTTTTCAGTTTGTCATACCTAATATTTTTATAGTAATGTTTTGCAGCAACTGTTGAAAATTTAAGATACAGTTTTGCCTCACTGAAACTTAAGCTTGTAAACTAATTATTTAAAGGCATTCTTTTACACTAGAAGGCATTTAATGGTTCTTCTACTGTTTTAATTGTCCACTGTATTAGATTATACACAGGGCCTTATTACTTTCCCTGCAATTGAGAAAGGGTTACTGTTAGTGGTAAAACCTAACACAAGTGGCCATCCCCTCACAGTCTGCCTTTCCAATTCTGAGACAAGCCTACCATACTGATTTTATGTAGCTGGAATCACTGCAGTTCACCATTCCAATAGCCATGCTAAACAGTAATGAGACATTCTGGGGCAGTGACTAATGCTAATTAGACATGGAGTATCCTCCAGAAATGTAGGAAGGGTTTATTTTGACTATGTAAGTTGGCATGGCTGGTGGTAATAATTAACATGACCAAAATGCTGCATTCCCCCATTATAGTTAATGGGAGAAACCGTATTGCAGATAAGTTTAGCGAAGTTAGCAAATAAGTAGTGATGGGGGTTGTGTGAGTGTGTGTATGTATATGTGTGTGCAAGACTGCAGGGTATGAATGGTGTCAGATGACTGTGTGTGTGTGTTTGTGTGTTTACATATATGAATGAATGGATAAGTATGTCCAGGACTGCGTTCAAGTGACAAGGGTGTGTGTCATATTGCGTGAAAGTCTGTGTGTGGGGGGATATCTATAAGTTTTTGTATGTGTGTATGAATGTCTGCATGTGTAGGGGAGAGTGCCTAAGGTGGGTACATTTACCAACGTGATACATACACAAAGTGTTGTTTAGCACTGGTGGTAATTATGGATGAGTCAGAGATATGCAAGTAATCTGATAATGAGGTCTTCCACATTATAGCTAAAGCTGTCTCTGAATTGCAATTTATGTCATCACTTAATCTGACCTACCTATGGTAGACAAGTTACAGGAGTGCTATGGATTTTTTCTGAATCCTGAGGTTTGCCATGAATTAAAGGAGTAGTTTGAGCTTCCTACTGTTTATTATACTCACACAATAAAACTATTTAATTTATTGACTTATTATTATAGCATATTTGCTCACACCTCACCTCTGATGATTTGTTAGCAAACAATTCATATTGTATTTTTACATTGTTCATATTATACTGGCAAGGATGATTATCTGTTTTAGATAGCTTTGGTTTCAAAATCATCAAGGTGAAATAAATGTTCTTATATTTACAGTGTACATGAGCTACATTGGCTATAATATTTGACAGTTCATTTACTGCATTTTTGTCTTTTAGGTGTAGTGGTTATTCATAGGATCATAGCATCATAGGAGGTTACTGGGCTAATGGCCCCAGAACCAAGTTCAACCTGTGTTCCCAAGGGTATCTCGTTCAAGCAGACACTAAAAGCAGCACCTATTGTCCCCATCTAAGAGGGACACAGGTGGAACCCCCAGTGTGAATTTCCTCTTACTCATCCAGTCATCCAAATTACAGTTAAATAGGGCCAATGAGGGACTTTGTTTAAAGTGAAGAGGAAGCTTGTTCCAAAGGTAGGGCAACATCTGTGAAATAAATCTGCCTCTCCAGCAAGTTTGTTGATGTCACATATCGGGTTAAGGTTCTTTGAGCGAGTGACCCTTGTGTCATTTGACTTGTGAAGGTGGAGCATTTTCATTAAAGCTAGGTCAGAAATTGCTCTATATGCGAGGCACAGGTTGCCTCTGAGCAGTCTGTATGACACAGAGTAAAGTGAAAATTATTTCAGTCTGTCCACATAAGACAGATCTTGAACATCCTGAATTTTCTTTGCAAGGAACCTTTGTGGTCTCTCCAATTGCTCCAGGTGTTTGGAAAGGAACAGGAGCATTGAACTCTATTATTGGCCTGATGAAGGAAGAGTACGGGGGGGGGGCTATGACCAATTTTCTTCTTGAGACAATGCTCTTACGTATGAGAGGAGCAATATAAAATGCCCTTATTACCACTGTGGAGACATAGGGATCGAAGTTAAGGTTGCTGTCGACCTGTGTACCCAGATCTCTCACCATTGACTGTGTACTTAGGGTACTGCTATTGATGTGGTAGTTTGCAGGAATGTCACCCTTGTCAAAGGAGATGACAATGCATTTTTTGCATTAAGTTTAAGACCATGACTTTGGCACCAGTCATTAGTCTGCGTAGGACCTTCTTGCAGGATGGTGACATTGCTAGGAGTTTCAATGATCACTCCCAGTTTGCAGTCATCCTCAAACTTTGTCAGCCACAGTCCTTTTGTTTTAGCCTGTACTTAGATTCTGAACACTAGGGGTCCCAGAACCGATCCCTTTCAAACACCACTGGTTACAGGTCTGCTGGTGGAGGTGGATACCCCTGTTTTGACCATATGAGGTCTATCAATGAGCCAGTTTGCAATGCACCTGACAATATATGGGTTGATACCCAGATGAATGAGTTTATCAATGATGCCTGAGTGTGGGATTGTGTCAAAGGCCTTGGCTAAGTCTAGGTATGCTGTATGCACAGATCTGCCCTCACCTAGTACTTTGGTTACTCTCTTGAAGAAGTCAAATAAGTTTAACAGTCATGATCTCCCCTTGACAAAGCCAACCTGGGTGGGGTTGAGCATTGGAGATTTCCTATATCTTTGTTAATAAGGTCCATGATGAATTGTTTCATGGCCTTGCAGATAAGGCTGGCTAGGCTAATGGGTCTATCGTTCCTGAGGTCCATGGATGCATCCCCTTTGTGCAAAGGGATGACAGTAGCTGTTTTCCATTCCACTGGGATGAAGTCACTGCTTGGGCTGTGATTGAGAAGCATGCTTAATGGTGGTGCTAATTTCTGTTTTAACCCATGTAGAACACAGCCTGGGATGTTGTCTGGTCCCACAGAGGCTGTGTTTTTGGCTTTGGAGAGGGTGTTTAAGACCTGCTCCTCAGAGATACTAGATGAGGGATAGGTGTTAGCATTGGCAGCTGATGACTTCTAATTAAAGGAGGGCTGCAGGAGACAGCTGGATGGGTGGGGCCAATGGGAAGGGGTGTGGCCAACTAGAAAGGGGTGGAGCCATGCTCAAAACCACAACAACTGGAACTTTAATTAAATACGCTGCCCTGGATGCCAAACAGTCATTATGAGAGTCCAATCAAGACAAAATGAAGTGTAGAAGAAAAACATATTTCAATTCATTGGCTACATGACAACATAGTTAATATCCAGATGGAAACAGGTTGTGAGGCATGAAAAAATAAATTACTTTTTAAATACATTTCTGGAATGCCAGTCAAAATCAAGTATAAAAAAACAAGCAGCACTCAACTCAAACCACTACTCCTTGCACTGCAGTTCTAATTATAATTTATATTCAGCTTTATAAAATGACCAAGTAACATACTGAAAGTAGCAATCTCTGTGATACCCCCACTTGTAAAAATGTTTCTTATCCAAAAAAGACCTGCTGCCTGACACAACTATCTACTTGTTTCATGGGGAAGACATGATCAAAGTAAAAAATGAACAGCAAACAAGAAACAAGCTCAAGATAAATTGCTTAAAGGATTACTGCAAAAGTTATGGACCACACATGATAGACTGGCATTCTGTTTAGTTTACAGGTAAAGCCTGCAAAGATGATTGCAAGTCTTCAACAAATGTAATGAGCTTCTGAAAATACTGTAATCCTGTCCTTTTATTACAAATACTGTCATATGGATTTCAGGACCCAAGGCTTATATATTATCTAGTTATGTAAATATTCTCTGCATGGCAACAACGAAAAGGCTTTCAATGCTGGTAATTCTTTAACAGTATGCTTATTAAAGCTTACTTGCATCTTACATTATCTGACAAGCTTACCTAATGGTCATTAAATCATTGCTGCTTAAACAGAGCAACAGGGCACTGTGACAGCATGCATTTCCTGAATAATAAGAAGCATAAATCAACAGTATAAAACTATGACAGAAATCTAGAACATTCTGCAAAATCAAGGACAGATGAAAAGCCACGGTCGTACTTGTGGTCTACCTTAGATGGGGGAATACTCTGCACACTTACACTGCATAACTGCTCCTTGCCTTCCTTGGACACATCCAGAGCCACTACAATGGGGAGTGGGCTGCAACAAGTATGTCACAATTTGAAATGTCTCTGGCTGACGGTGATGGCTCTGACACTCATACCTCTCAACTTCAGAGCAAGAAATCTGGACAAAGCCATACATAGAACTAGAAGTGGGACACAGGCCCAAAAATAAGGACAATTTTTAAATATCGCTCTTATTAACTTAGATAACAAAACAGTAGTAGGTCTTGCATTAGTACGAATTTTCTGAAGGGTATGAAATCTGAAACTCAAATGTCTGCCATTATTTTCTAACTTCACTCTTTAATGACTTGCCACGAATTTGCCAGAAAACCACAATTTTATGAAAAACAGACCAAAAATGTGATGCAAAAATATAAAGTTGCCACACAATACAGCTGGGAACCTGTCAAAAATGGGACACCTTTTTAATATTAACACTGTTAACTTGAGCAGCTAACAAAATAAGAGCATCTACATGCATTTCTGAAATAAAAGTAATCTATAACTTTGATCATTACAGTTATATATAATTGTAAACCCTCCACGTTTTCTTCCAAAATTGCCATTTTGAGGAGGGATTATTAGGGGAGAGCAACATTGTGAGCCAAAATTGGGGACAATTGAGAGGTTTGGATATTCCTAATTCTACAAAACGATTTGCACGTACCTCCTCAACCTCTTAATGCAGGAAATCTGGACAAGGCCAAATATATTGGGTGAACATACAAACACTACTAAAAATTGCTCTTGTATAAACTTAAGACAGTTAGCATGCATTTTTCTGAAGGTTATGACGTCTGAAACTCAATGTCTGTCAGTGACTTCATTACTAAATGATTTGCTAGAAAACTACAAATTTTATGAGTAACAAACCAAAAATAAGAAGCAAATATCTATTAATTCTACAAAAATACGGACAACTGAGAGGTATAGTTCAACCGGGGCTGTCTGAGTTTGCTACCCTCCCCCCCCTCACAAAATCATGGTCAAATGGAGCCTCCCCATGCAGCCATTCCAATGTCCCATTCCTTGGTTATTTTTCCCCATTTACCATAAACACTGTAATGTGCATACTGCTTTACTTCTGCAATTATTTAGATTTCATTTGAAAGTTTTATTTTGCATTTTACAGCACAAACCCTAATAGATATATGTTAAACAAAGCAATGCAGTCTCACAATGAAATTAGACTTAGCATTAAAACTTCTCTGCCCTTGAAACTCACATGCATTGAAACAGCATTGAAACCCACATTCAAAGAAAATACAGTTTGCCAGTGGAAGATAAAGATTAACTTTGGGCTGTTTTCAAAATCATAGGCCCCTTGAACATGAAACATACTCTTTGATACACCTTCCTGACTGTATTACATTATATTCCTTGTACAATACAGTACAGTTGTTAGAGGGCATTTTAAATTTATTGGATTGAAAATTTTTCCAGTAAACAAAGAAACAAAATGCATGCACCAATGACGAAACTGCCCAATTCAGAACATTTCCATCATAAAAAGTCTACTCAACCTTCTATAGTCCACCAGTATCAGTAAATATGCACAATCTCTGAAGTAGTAAAATCCACATTAAAGAAATCTGTAACTAATAAAGAGGTTGCTGCTAGCAAACAACTTTACATGTCATTGTTTCATCTACAAATAAAGTGCCTGTTGCCCCTAAAGAATAAATTGCCTATGTTGCATGCGTTAAAAAAATTATAAGCTAGTAATACCGCATTAGGGAATGGATGGCAAACTGATAACAGGTTCATAGTTACTAGGTATCTTTGCCAAAAAGGACTGCAGCATCCACCCTCTTTACAACACAGTACAGTATCAGCAATGCATCTATCTACTGTGGGAGTAGAACCCACAGCCTTCTGCATCAAAAGCAAGTACACTACCTGTTGTGCTATTAACAATGCAAGCAAATTTAGCATAAGCAGCACTAAACTTTTGTTTCCCTGCAGCTCTCAGCTCCTTGTAAAATCTACTCGACCCTCAGCTGTATCTCTGAACTTTGCAGCACAAGAAATCTGGAAAAAGCCAAAATTTATTGAGAGTGGGGGACAAAAGGCCAAAAACCAGGGACACATTTTAAACATTGCTTGTATAATGTTGGAAAGTTGCTAGAATAAAATGCTGTGTTACCACCATACATTTCACTGCCACGTCTTGAACCCAGGGTACCCTGTGCAAAACAGTCAGAGAAACATGCCACTATGCCAAATCAGCTGAAACAGAGGAAGACAAACTTAAATGGCTACCATTTAGTGAATTCAGTTCTCACCATAGCTGTCAACCTCTTAGCAAAAAACACCTGAAAAAAGCCAATAATGTGGGAATACAGCTGCCAAACATATTCAGTGAATTCAGTTCTCATCAGAGCTCTCAACCTCTTAGCAAAAAACATGTGGACAAAGCCTGTAATGGGGAGAATACAGCCTCCAAACATTCAGTGAATTCAGTTCTCACCATAGCTCTCAACCTTAGCACAAAATACCTGGACGAGGCCAATAATGGGGGAATACAGTCCCAAAAATATGGGCAAATTTCAAATATCCATGTTATAAACTTAGACAATTGCTAGAATAAAAGGTTTTGTTTTACCATGCACTTTCTGAAGAATATGAAGTCTGAAATTCAAATGCCTGTTATTTTTAAACATTTGTTAACCAGGAAACTAGTCTGACTTGGAACAAAACAAAGTCAATTTTCAGCAGTACAGGGAAAAACACTCCAGACACATCTTTGTAAGGGATGGGAGGACATGCAGACTCCACACAGGAGGCACCCCAGCCAAGAATCAAACCAGAAAACCTGTAGCTGTCAGGCAACAATGCTACCAGTGCACCACAAACCTTTGCAAGGAAAAATGAAGATACATAAACCACAGATTTTATGAGGAACAGAACAAATATGAGGCAAAAATCTGCAATTTTTTACAAATACTGGTGGGTAGGGAATGCAGGTCCTTGCCACCTGCATCCAAGGTACAGGGTTCAAGCCTGAGTATCTCTACTCACCACTATGTGTTAACAGGAGCATTACACATACACACACCTGTAAATGGGTCTGGAAGCAGCAAGCCTTCCCTGCAAGCGCTTAAAACTCAACTTACCTCTCTCCTGATTGAAGCAGCAAACCTCCACACAAAAGGCCCATCTCCATTGTCTGGTAGTAACAAACCTCCAAACCCACGCTCGACTTTAACACTTCCCTGCAAGAGCTAACTTACCTCTCTCCTGATTGGTCCTGCGAGAGCTTAACCTCACCTCTCTCCTGATTGGTCCTGCCTGCAGATCCAGCAGTCTGGAGCTCCTCTGTTCTGTGTGGTCGTCTACCACACAGATTCCTGGGCATCTGCGGGGCAGTAAATACCTTCCCTGTATCTGGACTGCTGACTCAGGCAATCAGAGTTCACACAGATTCCTGGGCATCTGCAGGGCAGTCTGAGTGTGTCTGTGCGGAAGTTCCAGAACTTGTAAAAAAAAAAAAAAAAAAAAAATATATATATATATATATATATATATTTTTTTTTTAATTTTATGTTTCACATTTATTATTTCTTTTGTTTCTAGGTGGGAGGGCTGCAGTCCTGCAGTCCAATAGCACAAGCCGCCCCTGGCTGTTAGGGATGCTTTGGGGGATATTTGGTGGGGACAGGGGAGAGAAGTTTTCACTGAACCTGTCAGCCTGTATCCACAGGTTCTGTATATGTAGTAGCATTAACTATGAGTTCAGTGCAAATCTGGGCCTTACCTTTGAGGTTACGGCTGTAACTAAAGAACGCCTTGTAGTTATCCTTAATTAGGGAAACTAATTTGGATTCATAGTTAGCTTTGGAGGACTTCACTAGGAGTCTTATAAATAGGTTCATATATTTAAGCCTAGCCAATTAACCCTTGTGAGAATCAAACCCTGCACCTTGTGCCTCTAAGGCAAACATGTTAACCATTATGCCAAATTCCATCTGGTTTATGCCAACCTCCCTCTGGTTATTATTTCACAAGTGTGAATAGATTCATGTGTCTAGGCTAAGTGTGTGTGTGCTTTATGTCTTGTGCCCATTTAACAGCTAACCAATGTCTGTAAAAGAGATAAAGAAGTAAATGATTTTATAGGTTCATAGGTTCATAGGTTCATACTAGGCTATCTGCCCAAGGGCATTTATAAGCCTGGCCCATAGTTATGTGGCTTTCGCCACCCCTTTAGTTTGAATAAAAACTATGCCTATCATTTTGCTGTGCCTCTGTCAAGCAGTGACACTGAAGTAATCCCTGGGGTATATCTGCAATCTCCCATCCATTGGTCAAGATTCCTCTTGAACAAGGCCAGAGAGGTGCTCTGCCTCACATGTACCGGGATTTTGTTCCACAGCATAGGGAGTCTCTGGGTGATGAATCTGTCCCTCCAGCACGTTCTATTTATAACCGTGTCAAGGTTTAAGTCTCCCGCCCTTGTGGTTCTGAGGGATCTAGATTTTTTGAGGTGAAGCATATTCATCAAATCTGGGTTTGACATGGCCTTATATGTGAGGCACAGGTCACCTCTGAGCAAGCGGTATGAGACTGAATAGAGCTGGAGTTCTTTCAGTCGGGCAGCATAAGACATATTTTTGAGACCCTTTATCCTTTTGGTGAGGAACTTTTGGGGCCTTTCAAGCTGCAGCAGGTGTCTGGTCAGATACATTCGAACGGGCATTGTACTCAATCATAGGTCTAATGAGTGATGAGTACAGGGGACGATGACCTGCCATGATCTAGATGTGAATCCCTTCATTAAGAGGTGGGCGATATAGAATGTTTTCCTAACTACTTTAACAACATGAGTGTCAAACGAAGGCTACTGTCAACCTGGGTCCCCAGATCCCTGATGACTTTTTCTGTGCTCAGTGGATTGCCACCTATATGGTAGCTAGGGGTAACCTTGTTTTTCCCGAAGGGTATGACTATGCATTTTTGGCGTTTAACTTCAGGCCATGGCTCTGGCACCAGTTATCCATTTCTGTGAGGCCCTTCTGGAGGATATCTGTGTCAGATGTGTTTTCGACTATGGCCCAGTTTGCAGTCATCTGCAAACTTTGTCAGCCATAACCCTCCTGTGTTTGCTTGTACTTCAGAAAAGTAGATGCCGAACAAGAGTGGACCCAGGACTGAGCCCTGTGGGACACCACTTGTGACAGGCTTTGAGTCTGACATGGCTCCAGCAACTCTGACCCTGTGGGTTCTGTCACTTAGCCAGTTTGCAACCCATCTTGTGATGTATGGGTTTACATTCAAGCTGATGAGTTTTCGATGATACCTGAGTGGGGTATTGTGTCGAAGGCCTTTGCCAGGTCGAGGTAGGCTGTATGGACTGCCTTTCCCTCATCAATGGCCTTGGTGACTGTCTTGAAAAAGTCAACCAAGTTTAAGAGGCAGGATCTGCCTTTGACAAAGCCAAACTAGGTTGGATCCAAAGTCTGCAAGTTCCCTATGTCTTTATTTATGAGTTCCATTATGATCCTCTTCATGGCTTTGCAGATAAGGCTTGTCAAGCTAATGGGGCGGTAATTTCCAGGGTCTGTGGAGGCACCGCCCTTATGAAGTGGGACCACAGTCGCCATGCGCCACTCCTTGGGTACGTATCCTGAGGTGAGGCTAAGATTAAACAGCTGTCCTAACTGTGGGTTTAATTCCTCGTTGAGTTCGTGAAGCACACAGCTGGGGACACCATCTGGTCCCATGGATGCTGTGTTTTTTGCCTTAGTGAGGGCAGTTCTCACCTGGGCGTTGGAGATGTTTGGGGGGCTACAATCCTCTGGAATAGATATCTCTCCTTTTGGGGGAGGGAGAAGTTTGCACTGAACCTGTCAGCCAGTATGTTGGCAATGTGTGTAGGTTCAGTAATTTTCACATCATTTTGAACTAATTCTGAGCATATCTGGGAGTTTCCTCCTAGGTTTCTATCATAGCTAAAGAAGGCCTTATGATTCTCTTTAGAGTCCTTGGCGATTTTTCTCTCAAAATTTGCCTTGGATGATTTTATGAGAGCTCTTAGTTTTTACTTATAATGATCAAAGGTGTCTTACCTTTCAAGGATTTTGCTCTATCTTGTAGTAGCTTCCTCCTTTTGTTGTAGAGCTTGTTTATGGCTGGGGTCCACCAGACTGGACGCTTGCCTTTGGTACAGAGAGTCTTAGTTTTGTTTGGGATTGCCTGATCCATGCAGTCCTGTAGGTGCTGGAGAAGGCATTTGTAAGTGATTCAGCGGTTTGAGTAATGTTTACCACTGGCTCAGGGGCCTTAAAGGAGACCACACTAGTTTTTAGAAGTGTGAAATCGGCTTTTGAGAAGTTTTTCACTGTGGTCTTTTTGTTTCAGGTGGGGGCGGAATGAGGACCTCCAGCGAGATTAGTTTATGATCTGATCTCACCAGTGAGGGGTATACTTCCGGTGTTGAACATTTTGATCCCATGTTCGTGATGATGAGATCAAGTATGTTTTCTCCTCTTGTGGGGATGGTGACTAGTTGTTCCATGGCATTTGAGTTTATGAACTCCAGGAATCTTTGGGTTAGAGTGTTGGGCTTGAGTAGTGTTCCCAGTCTATATTAGGGTAGTTGAAGTCACCTAGTATGATGGTGTTTGGAGATATATTTATCCCTCAATGTTTTCAGGAAGGCCATGTGAGGTTCCTGAGTTTGAGAGGGTGGCCTGTAACATGCTACAAATTGCAGAGCAGTCTTGCCTATGGTTAATTGCACCTGGATGGTCTCCGATGCATCGTGCGTTGCCACCAACCTTGAGGTGTGGGTGTCCTTTATGAATATGGACACCCCCCCTCCTTTCTTGGTGTTGTCCGGATTTTGGGGCCGGAACGCATGATATGAGGTGAAACCTGTTAGTGCTGGGGTGCTCTCAGGAGCCTTGAACCAGGTTTCTGTCACAGCACAGACATCAATGTTCTCCATATTGAGAAGGGCCTCGAGCCTTTGTCTTATGTTAGTTTGAACTCATTACCAATTCAGATTAAACTAAAAAAGTGATACCTGGAAATCCTAGTTAAAGGAAAACCATGCACGGCTCTCCTTAGTAGATAAAATGACACTATTGCAGAAACCAAAAATAATATAGGAAGGAGCAGAAAAAAGCAATTCTGCATTAGTTGTAGCTATGCAACTTCAGATAGCAGAGGTTAGTGTACTGATACCTAGCTCCCTGAAATTAAAATGAGTTATGTCAAAATCTGATTATCATAGAAGAAGGAATCTGTGTAGTTTTCAAGAAAGTCGTAGTTATGGGCCAAAACCAAAACTAAAATGATACTGTCCTTGTTCCCAGTAATAAAATGGATTTACTTTTAAATGATCATCTGGAACCCATGGGTAACCAGCTTGATCCTGGACCACATAATCTGGAGTCATCCAGTCATATATTAGTGGTAGTTGGGACTGGGGGGACTCTCTTCTTAGGATTTGACCCTAGGGCCTGCATAATCCAGAAGTCTTCAATCAAGGAGAGGCCACCCTGTCATTCCATGTGAGGACTTGTGTCTCAAGGCTTAGACATCAGTGATATTTTTGATAGCTGGTGGGAACTTGAATTGCAGATTCAGGGGTGCATCACTTGAGAGTTCAGTCTGAAGCCCATGCCAGGCTTAGTGCAGGTCTGCCCTCTACCTCACGATGTCTTCGGCTATCCCTCAATGTAGAACCAATTGCTGATTTCCCTATTCCCAGCACTCTTACCCATACACAAGCTTATGTTGGAGAGTGGTATGGCTTGTGGTAAACTTATGAACCCTCCTTACCTTATAAGTACTCAGAGAATCTCAAAATCTCTTTCCCAGAGAAGGACAAGGTTAATGAGTTTATGCCTGAATTCACTTCCTCTTAGATGACCCCTCCTCCTTTCAGTACACCCTTGGGTTTATAAGGAACAGTTTGGACTGGTATGGGGTCTTTATTTCCTTCCCTCAGAAACCCTTTGTGGTGTTTCTAGGGAATAATGTTGAGAAGCTCTAAGTTTATCCTGATGAAACCTCCTTTCCAGAGGGTCTCAGACTTCTGAGCTGGCAGAATAATTTGCTAAGATTGGAACATAGTCATCTGAGAACTACTTCAGTGATCACAGCCAAAAGAAACAGGTAACTGAATATTACAATTAATGGCACAGATATGAAACAAATTGTTTACAGATGGTGTTATATATACTAATTTACAGTTGCACAACACTGTGGAAGGGAGAAACTCTCAAAACAGTGCATAGCAGTCTTGAGGAATCACTGTTATGAACCATTAAAATTTATTGATTTCTGACAGATCAAACTTCAAGGAAACATAAGGCAGCCAAAAATGAAGAATGTATTGTTGTATCTCTTGCCTAACTATTTGGATTGTTATTTCATTTAATTTGCATACAATTGTTAGCCAGTGGAATTGGGGTGAATGGTAGGCTCAGGAGAGGTTTATGTAGCATAAGGATTATGTGCTGGCAGGACTGTAGACAACCTCAGTATATAATTTACAGAAAACAATGCCAAATGTTTACTGATGAAATGTACAAACAAGAATCCAACAAGGAGGGTCCAGTTATGCATTAACTGCTGCAGTAAATGTATCTGTTATTATTGACTGCCCATCTGAAATTAGTGTTGATTCCTCCATATTCTAGAATCTCTCAGATCAAATTTGTTAGACAGTTCAAATACATGAACAAGATTAAAGGAAAATAAAATACACAGTCATGTAACATCAATAAAAGAAATCACAAAGTTCAAAACTAAGCGAGGCTGATGTCCCCTATTTTACCTAAACAAGAAATGCAGAAACTGTAGAAGCTGAAATCCAAACTCAAAAGTTTAGAATTGGGTAGAATCCAATAGGCAGTAGTAGAATTAAAATTTTTTATTAGCCACAAGGTGAGCGTTTTCTAAAAATCATAGCTGAGTTAATAAAATTAAACTAATTACTCAGTTAATATTTTTTGCTCAAACTTATTATTATGTTGATACATGCTGTATTTTTAACTTTTGTACTTTATTTTCTTACTGTAAATTAGTTCACCTGGGCTGTGCCTGAAAAGGGTTAGTTTTGAATAGTACATTACCCTAGTAAACAAACAAAGAAACAAACAGACATACATACATACATACATACATACATATGTACGTAAATAAATAAGTTACTTCAATAGTGAAATAATGAATTCATCACTTAATCTTTATTAGAACTTAATGGAAAATGGAGTACAAAAAGCAGAAACTAGTGAAATCGAGAAAACATTATCAAACTTTAAATGTGTACCACATAAATGCAGCTTTCTGTAAATCACATGACTTTTTAAATAGTATGGAATTTTCTACTCCTGTCTTTGTTCCAGAACCCGTATCCACAATTCAGTTAAATATTGTGGTGTTGAAAGTTCTCTAAATCTTTCCTTTGATTGCAGGCCGCTGAAGAACAGTCCATCAGACTCGCAATATAAACAGATGCATGCATCTAGCATGAATGTAAATCATACAATCAGAAGTATTAAATAAAAACAAACCACTTTTTCTAGGGCATAAGCCCCCTTCACCACACTTAATTATTCTCATTTCATGCTTGTGTCACCTTAGAGAAACAGGAGTATTATAAGACAAGCATAAATATGTCTAGCTCTTTATCTGAGCTGGCACCAACCTGGAGTTAAAATAATGAAGTTGCTTGAGTTCTTGGAGAGAAAAGTCATATACTACTTCCTCAAATCCTGCTAAAGTGTATTCAGCCCAAATTTTAAAATACCCTAAGTACCCTGACTAAGTATTTGAGGACTGTTAGGGAAACTGTTACCTAGGCACCTGGCTTTCTCCATAGTTGTCTAAGCTCACAATGCACTTTGCTCCACTAATGAAAGCTGAGAAAACAATGTAAAGGAGTGAGAAAACCTACACTTTAGGCAGGGGAATAATTTCTCAACAGTCAAAACGATGGTGTTGCCCATTTCTTATGCCACCTTAGGTATCTTGCAGTATCTTACATCTTTCTTTAGCTGGACAGTTTGCAGACAAGTTTTAATAGACTGTTGGTAAACTAACAAAGGCTCTATATTGGTGGAAAAATATTAAAGAAGCAAAAATTAGAATAGAAAACAGGGTACACCCAACTGGCTTGTGCCTGGTTGACACTATTCAGTTTCACTGATCTGACAAGCTGGAATCAGTAGGCATTGCTAACCAAACCTGTATTATTTCAGGAGATGTCAAAAGGTGATTTGTGCTGGGACAACTATTACCATATAGAGTGCTGTCTGAAATTAATTAGAAATAAAGACACCAAGAAATGTCTTTGGGTAGCATCTGTCTTGAAAGATAACTATTTACTAACAGATAGTAACAAGTTCCTTCCCTTTGGTGATCTTGGGTAGACTACATGATTCATAATTTGGCAGATATGTTAAATTTCAATTTTTCCCTATTTTTACTGTGAAAAATAAATATAATCTGCACAGAACTGTTCTGCAAACACAGTTGTGGGATGCTTTCATTAACTAATGTATGAACCACCTGAATGTTTCACATACTGGGAATCTCGTATCCATCTAGCCACCCTTCTACCCACCCATTCATCTATCCATCCATATCCAAAACTTATTGTGGTATAAATCATGATGGCAGCAAGCTCTGCAGGCAGCTCAGATTTCCCTATCTCCACCAACACTTCTGTGTTCATTTTGTGGGATCCTCAGGTGTCGCCATTCATGCTGAGGGATATAATCTCTTATGCCTGTCCTTGGTCTAATTCTGGGCTCCCTCCTATGCCTAATACACCTTCCACAAGTGGCGCACAGGAGGGATCTGCAGTAAATCCCCAGTTTCCTCCTTATACAGAAACATAACTGAGAACCAAGAGGACAACCCGGGCAGATACAAATGAAGTAATGCAAGGATGTTTTCTTCATGTAGACAAGTATGTAAGTGAAATTAAAAATTGCTACATGGTACTAGAGAAGTTCAAGAAGGGAAACAATAACTTTAGTAAGTAAACTATGTGTCAAAATGGGCAAAAAATAGGGGGTAATAAGGACTTTTATCTGTTTAACTTTCAGACAAAATGAAAGATTTTAATTAAAAGTAGAACAAGCAAAGTGATAATTCTTTTTGCAGTAAGCTGAATGAATACTTTAGAATCACAGCTTTGCCATTTAAAATATACCTTTTGCTATTAGCATATGGTGCCTTTCCTCCTAGGGCCATCCAGAAGACTGTGGGCTCCTGTCCCTCTGCCACAACCTGCTTCTCTCTCTTGGAGATGATGTCTGCCACTATTTTTGCCATTTCACGTTCGTCTCCACTGCAACCCTGAAAAGGAGAAAGAATACTGATAATTAAGAGTCATGGAGATGCAAGTCCTCACGCACCTGGTTTCAGGGAAACTCCATGTAGCAATGCTACTTACCCCATCTGATTCTTACTGATAGCAAGGGGAGGATCAGTATATTGAATGTCAGGCCTTACAACAAACATATTAAGTGGAAGGATTCAAGTTTTTACAAACTGTGGTGACATACAGAAATTAATGAACACAGAGAACCTTATATATATAACATATGGAAGACAAATGTACTGAATTATGAATCACATAAATCACTTTTAAGATGAAAAGTACTGAACTCTGTGGATTACAATGTATGTTTAAAGGAACAGACTAGAGTAGTAGAGAAATCACAATGTATGTTAAAAGGGGGAATAATGACCATTACAGAGCCAAATGAGTTGGTGAAATTGTTTGCAAATGGTTTGTTTTGTTATTTTATAAATGGTAATTTACAAAATTTCCCCCCTTTGATAGTTACAGTGACTCATCTCAATCTGCAAGAAGAATACATAAAACAAACCCTATTGAATATTAAACATAATTCTGCCCCAGGACCAGATAGCCTTAGTGGATATCTTTTGAAAGAGATTGTAGAGAAGATGATTCCCTGTTTTGTGTTTCATTTCAAAAGTCTTTTAGGGAAGCAGGTGTGTCTGGCTTATGGAAAGAAGGAATTGTGGTCCCTATTTTAAAACATAAACCAGGTCATTTGGTTGACAATTATAAACAAGTTGGTCTCGTGTATATTGGGCATGTGGTTTGAAAGGGCATTATGTCTGATGTTTAACCCAATATTTGACTTTAGCACTGCTATATATCAACATGGATTTTGTCAGGAAGGTCAAGTATAACAAACCCTCCCTGCCCACCTTAGTAATGGATGCTAACCCTAACATTTTCTTACCTCCAACCCTAACCCTACACCTTTTCTTAATAAAAACCTTCCCATAGCACTGACTCTATTCAGAAATATTCTATGCTAGTTTTATGGGGGTTTAGTGTTTAGACTGGGAGAGAAAATAGTGTTTTTTGATCTTTTTAGTTCAATATTAATTTGTACAATATTGTGTATGCTCGAACATATTTTGTTGATACATTAAATATGTTTTATATATATTTTTTTTTTTTTCCTTAATGTTGATGGAGAAGGAAATTTATGTGGCTTTGATGCAATTTCTTCTCTTAAAATATTTTTGTACAGAAATACAATTCCCTGTCTGTTCTGCCTGGTTGTGAAAAGGGGACTGGTGGATCTGGTACCTATAATGGGTTCAAAAACTTCACTTGTATAATTGTCTTTATATATTGTGGCTGGAAAGACTGATATCAGAGCTAGTACATTATCAAGAAATCTTTGTGGTTCAGATATACTACTGACTGTCTTGGGCATGTTTTTCTTTGTATAACCTAGATGTAGTTTTTTTTGTATGAATTAAGTTGTCAACACTGCTGGACCTGCTGTGGGGGGGGGGGGGGTACAAAAAATCTTTATCTGCCTTTTTTATAACAGGAGATCCAGAAATTAAATGTTTGCAGGACTCCTCTGGGAGATGAATTTCAAGAAATTTGCAAATGTGCTAAAGTGATCCAAAAAGTGGGAAATGTCTGTCTAGTTGCTCTTCCACAAAAATAAAAATGTCACGAATACATCTAAAATAACATTGTGGCTTTGGAAGTAGGATTATTTTATAGCAGATGCTTCTCAGTGTGTAAGGGCAACACTGGTAAAATTGTGTGGCATCACTGCTCTGTAGCTGCTTCATTAATTTGTTAAAAGAAGTGCTTTTTAAACCTGAGGAAACTGTTATCTAGGACAAGTTTAAGTAAATCCATGATATCTTTTATGGTATTTGTGTTGTATCTCCAACTGTACACTAAAATGTCTTTGAATGCATCAATACTGCAGACATGGGATGAACTGTGTACACTATCTCTGTATGAGTAGTTGCAATGAGCCAGGTTTCCCAAAACTGGATGTTGCTAAGTTTTTGAATAAAGTCCACATAATCTAAAACGAATGAACCTGCTTCCCTTGCATTTTTAGGTTCCTAGGTTCGTAGGAAAGTACTAGGCAGTCAGTCTGCAGAACATTACAAGCCTAGCTAATTACCCATACTCAAAATTTTCTTCCAGCTTCAAGGAGCAGAGTCAGCTGCCTAGGGCTCATGTTGGCTGAAGGGTGGGGGCTCAGCTTCACTATAAAAATAAAATAAAAATAATTTGGTTAAAAAAAAGTGGGATCCTTAATCACAACAAGCATTAGGACCATGCAGGAGAACCTTCTTTCCATAAAACCCAGAAACCTCCTCATTAGGACAACAATTTAACGCCCCTAAACACGACAGAATTTACTGTCTCTAAGCTCATGAACTGATACAGTAAGCAGATGGATATACAAAACAGGAAAGGTACAGTCTGGATATAGAGAGCAACAGTACTGGGAAGATACAGTCAGAGCACAAGACCATCCTGGTGAGTACACATTCACAGGTTTTGTGCCTTTAACCTCCACACCACCTGCCAAGTCTCCTTTACTTTTATTATTTTTTAATCACTGAAGATTATAGTCTATCAATGTTAGTCATAGAGTTTCAAAGCTGTTTTGTTCATTGCCAGTGGTGCAGCAGATATTACACTTGCTTTTGGTGCAGAAGGTTGTGGGTTCTCTTCACTCAACAGATAGATTGATTGCTGACACTACTGTGCAGCATAAAGGGGGATGGGGGTGCTTCACTCCTGAGTGTGTCCTCCTTTGGGTGAGATGCCTAGTAACTATGAACCTGTTGTCAGTTGGCCAGCCATTCCCTATTGCAATATCACCAGCAGACCAATTTTTTAATGTAACATAGGTAATTTATTCTTCAAGGGCAGCAGGCACTGAATTTGTAGATGAAACACTTTACAGGTCTCTTTCATGTAAAACAGTGAGTGAGAAGGTCACTGAAAAACCAATCAGTAAAAACAAAATGAAAACTCCAGCAAAGTTAGAACTTCCAATAAGTGTCCTCCCAAACCTCTTGTGTCAGAGGCACATGGGGTATATGCAAATTATCCTTGTGAACATCAGGTGTTTCAGCTAATTGGCAGTTCTGAATGCCCATGACTTGTTTCATCATTTTAATGGACAATGTCAGGCCAATAAAGCCAAACCCCTAGGTCTCTTTAATGTAGAATTATTCAGATGACTTTTACTTCTGGAGGGACTGTGCATATTGACTAATGTTTGTGGAATGTAATGATAGAAGTTTGAGTGGCCTTTTATGGTTGAAATGATCTGAAATGGGTAGTTTTGTCATTATTGCTTCATACATTTTGTTTCATTACTTACTGGAAAAATGTTCAAAAGTTCAAATTTAAAACACACTGTAACAAGTGGTACTGTATTATACAAGAAATTCAATTTAATACAATCAGGAAGGAGAGTAAAAGAAGACATGCATGTATGCATGGTACTAAAATGTGTGCAAGGGGTCCATGGTTTGAAAACACCCCAAAAGTAAACTTAGTCCACCACTGGCCAGCTACATTTTCTATGAATGTGGGAATCAAGGGCAGAAAAGTTTACTGTTGCTCATGCTAAGTCTGTTTTCATTGTATAACTCTATTGTTTTGTTTAGAAAATGGCCATCAGTGTTTGTACTATAAAATGTGAAATAAAAGTTTAAAATTAAATCCAAATAGAAGTAAAGAAGAAAATAGTATGTATACTGACAGGTTTGAACTATTTTTATGGTAAGTGGTGAAAAATAGCCATGTAAGGGGACACTGGAATGGCTATCAGGTGGGGGGGGGTGGATCCATTAACCTGTCTAGGGCTCCATTTAACCATATCTTTCTTTGTCAAGGGGGCAGTACTAAATGTACCTGGATAGAATTTGAGACTGCCCGTACACTTATCTAGGTTTACCATGAATGTGGCAAAAGTATTACTTTGGTTAACATATGGTGGAGCTTTGTTCCAGAAGTGAGGAATATGTTGGGATATGAATCTACCTAACCAATGTGTCTTATTTATTTGTTGATGAAAATTTAGTTCCTTTAATCTGGTATTGCAGGAGCCATTTGTTCTGTGAAGGAATAGAAGTCCAAACAGGGTTGAATCTTTGGGTCAATATTATAAGAATGAAAGTGCATATGTGCAACTACATAAAAGTCGACACATAATGCACGAAAACTAACAATAACGAACAGCCACGTAAGCGTATTTTTCCCTAGTGAAAAAACATATGTGGGCGTTTGCTAAAAAAAAATAATTTAACATCATAAACAGGTGGCACACCCCCCCCCAATGTGGGGGGCTGTGCCCTGCACCCCCCCCAATTAAATATACCAACTCCGAGATTGCACTATAGGGAAGGAAAGGGCAACTCCGTGAAGTTGGCCAACCATCTCCTTGCCCTATGACCTTTTCATCAAATTGCTTAAATGTAATTCAATGAATATGTGTCACTCTTTCCCTATTCGCTTAGAAGCATTTTCGTGCTTCTAATATAGACCTGAATCTTTCATGGCTTGAAAGGCTAGACACAAACCCCACAGTGGAGTCTACAAGAAACAGAGTATAGAGAGTTGGTACCAATCTGTCCTGACAAGTAAAGTTTTTGAGGCTACTGATCTTTAGCTAGGAACCTCTGAGACCTCTCAAGTGAGTTATTTGTTTAGAAAAATACATGCCAAAATAGTCATTATATCTGATAAATTTCCAAACATAACTGACATTTTGAAGTCAAAATGTTTGAGTACTTTATTCAATACAAGCAAAGTAGATTCTCCATCAAAGCAGGATGCACATACACTTTTATAATCAGATAATTAAAGCCTGGCTTTTATGCCCTAATAAGATATATAGTTAATGATGTTGTTAATCCTTTTCAATAGGAAGGGCCAAACGTTTTGGGTGAAACCAGGCATATGCTGTGCCAACTTGCTGGAACTTTTCAATTCTTTCCATGCAGTCTGTATGTACGAAAAAAGTCAGGAAAGCAGTCCGTAATCACATCAGCATGAACTGTTTATTTTCTTTTCTAAATCTAAAGAAGAGATGCCTTTGAAAATTAGATGAGACAGATAGAAGTCTTTCCTAACTACTGTGGTGATATGATGGTCAAAAGACAAGGAATTATCAACATGAGTACCTAGATCTCTGACAACAGTGTCCGACTGGTGGGGTGTGCACTTTTATGGCATGGGAAAATATTTTATCTACCAAAATTAGCTATACAACATTTTTCATATTTAATTTGAGACCATCGTCCTTGCATTGATTGTTAACATAGTCTAACTTATAATGGAGTAGTTGTGAGTTATCGAAACACAAAATAATAACTCACATTTTACAGTCATCTGGAAGCTTAGCTAACCACAGGCCAGGAGTGTTGGCATGAAGGCCTGAGAAACAGATGCCAAATATGAAAGAGCTCAACACTGAGCTCTGTGGAATAGTGGAATAGCACTGGTATTGTTCTTTTTTTTTTTTTTGCTTTCAGAAGTGGCACCTGCAACCCTAACCGCAGAGGTTCTGTGTGACAACCATTTTGCTATCCACCATACAACGTAATAGTGTATATTCAGAAATACAAGTGTGTCAATAATGCTGGCATGGGAATAGTGTCAAAGGCCTTCGGCAGGTTCAGATATGCTGAATGTGTTATATAACCATTATACTCTGCTTTCATGCCTTTTCAAACAGATTAATGAGGTTTAAGAGGTAGGACCTTACTTTGACAACGTCAAATCTTTTAACCCTGGGCCCTCATCAATTTGATTCAAATGGATGAGGGTCCAGGGTTAAAAGATTTTCAATGTCCACATTAATGAGTTCTGAGATAATATGTTACATAGCTTTGCATATGAAGCTAATGAGAGTAATGGGCCTATTGTTGCGAGCGTCTGTTATTGTACCACCCTTGTGCAATGGCATTGCAATGGTTGCTTTCCTGGCTTTAGGAATATAACCAGTGGTGAGGCTTAGATTAAAGAGGTTAAGAAGAGATCCAGATAGGCCATATTTGGTATCGATAATCAGACAACCTACTGTATTATTTGGGATCATGGATGAGGTGTTCCTAACTTTTGAGAGGGTTGGCAGGACTTGTTCTATAGTAATTAAAGGGTGTGACTAGGACTGGGGAATCTGGCATAGTGATAACTACGGATGGAGTAAAATTTGCACTAAATTTGTCATCTAGGATATTAACTAATCCGTTTGGGTGAGTGTGGGCAGTATTTTTGTGGACTAGCTCTTAACATTGTTGGGTGGTACTTCACAACTTCTTAAGACATTTAAACAGAGATTTAGCTTTGAGCTTCCTAATGGTTCTGTTAAACTTTTTATTAGCTTGTTTAAGCATGGTCATAAGGAACACATAATGAGACTTATAAGCATTAAGCAATCTTTCTCTTTCATGTTTGGTGATGATAGGGATTGCCTTCATAATACAGCCATTTAAACAAACTGTTCAAACTCAGCTTCTCTACAGGCTATGTACCCATAGAGTGGTGTACAGCAACAGTTATCCTGCTCCACGAAGGTGGAGTCACAACGGACCCCAGGAACTATTGCCCTATAAGCCTGACTAGCCTGGTCTGCAAGGCTATGGAGCGCATCATCATGGAACTCATTAACAGAGACATTGGGAACCTCCAAACATTGGACCCTACTCAGTTTGGTTTTGTTAAGGCAGATCATGCCTCCTAAACCTGGTGGACTTCTTTGAGACAGTTATCAAGGCTTTAGATGAGGGAAAGGAGGTCCACACAGCCTACCTAGACCTTGCAAAGGCTTTTGACACCATTCCCCATTCTGGTATTATAGAAAAGCTCAACAGCCTGAGCATAAACCCCTATGTCACGAGATGGGTTGCCAATTGGCTCAATGGATAGAACCCACACGGTGAGAGTTGCAGGGTCTAGGTCCGACTCTAAACTGGTTACAAGTGGCATCCCCCAGGGCTCAGTCCTGGGACCCCTCCAGTTCAGTATATACTTCTCAGAGGTACAGGCAAGCACAGGAGGACTATGGCTGACCAAGTTCGCAGACAACTGCAAACTGGGGGCCATAATTACTCTCTGGCTGATACAGACATCCTCCAGAAGGGTCTCACTGAGACGGATACCTGGTGTCAAAATCATGGCCTCAAGCTAAATGTCAAAAAGTGCATAGTCATCCCCTTTGGAAAAAACAAAGTACCCATGAACTGCCACATATGTGGTAGTTCCCTAAATACAGAAAATCAAATAAGGAATCTGGAGATCCATGTAGATAGTAATCTCTCCTTTAATAATCATATTGCCAAGGTGGTTAGAAAATCCTTCTATGTGGCCCACCCAATCACAAAAGGGTTTACATCTAGAACAAAAGAGGTTATTGTGCCCCTCTACTCATCACTCATCAGACCCATCATAGAGTACAACGCCCCATTTAGGATATACCTTACAAGACACCCTAAACAGCTGGAAAGACCACAGAAGTACCTCACCGAGAGGATTACTGGCCTCAAACAGATGCCCTATGCAGCCCAACTGAAGAAACTCCAGCTGTACTCGGTTGTATACCGCCTACTCAGAAGTGATCTCTGCCTGACATACAAGGCCATGTCCAACCCAGAATTGATGGACATGCTCCACCTAAAAAAAAACAAATCCCTGAGAGCTACACACTCTAGGGATCTAAACCTCACCATAACGATAAATAGGATTTGCTGGAGGGATAGATTCCTGTCACAGAGACACCCCATGCTTTGGAACAGGATTCCAATCTACATTAGGCATAGCCCCTCACTAACACTCTTCAAGAGAAACCTTGACGAGTCGATGGGAAACAGAAAATTTACCCCGGGGATCACTGCAGTGGCTCTGCTGTACAGAGGCACAGGGAACTAATGGTGCTGCCGGACAGAGGCACAGGGAACTAATCTAAGGGGGTGGCGAAAGCCAACACATTCTGGCTAGGCTTACATATGCCCTCCGGCCGATAGGCTAGTACTTACCTATGAACCTATGAACCTATTTAAATGGAAGTATCAGTCAGAGACATAGGCAGAGGCTTTAGCTATGGGTTCCATTAGAGGGGGATTACAGTGGAACTTATTTAGGTAATTAAATAACTGAAGAAAGTTTGCTTCTGATAAATCCTTAAACACAGAAGTATTTGTAGGGGGAGTTACCAGCAATTTTAAAGGAACAGATCACTGATTTATAGTCTGATTTAACAAAGAAAGATGACAGATATGGAAGTAGGCAAAAAGTGGCCATATTTATGAGAATAACAGTAGGATGGTTAATAAACTGTACAGGTGTATTAGCATTTAAAATGGCAAGGAAGTTTTGGATATCAGACCACTAGTAGTGCAGGTCAGCCAGTTTATTGATGGATAGATAACATCCCCCAGTAGAAAGATGTTAGGTTTATTGGGATTTTCAGCTAATGTGTTAAGACAACTGCCATGCTCAGAAGGGTACATAGAGGATTTTCTATACGTAGCTTTCCCGTGGCAGTTAATCTTATTTAGGGTTAATTGGACATATAGTTTTGAAGTGGTAAGTAATATTATTTATGGTGATTTGGTCATTTAGGATTTTAAATGTGGTGCTCTGTGTGATCTGTTGTGGGGTGATGATATCATTGACAAATACTGATACTCTACCACAGTTGCCAGAATTATATTCAAGAAAATGGCCATACATTCTGCATAAGACCAACTAATGACTATGCATGGGCAAAATGGCGAGGTCAGCCTTGTTTCTGTGGGGTTTATGGATACCAAAATATTATGCATTTATTTATTTAGGAACTTTATTTACATTTTTAACAGGTTAACCCTACTGTCAGGACTTATTCTCAGAAGGGAATCAGGAAGAATGTAAAACTAAGTAACTAAATAAAAAAAATAATAAAAAAATAAAAAAATAAAGAAGCATAGTAAGATTCATCGGCGATGTTGTAGTGTACTGGCTCACCGGCCATTTTGTGCAGGAATGGGTACAGCCGGAGTGATTGACAGGACTAATTAATTCCTGTGATGGGGTATGCAAATGATGAATGATTGGCATTCCATGCAGATTTGCCAATGATATCATGCATACACTGATTGTTGATTAGTTTCTTACAGCAGGATTATTTATTTATTTTATTTTATATTTGTAGACCGGGAGAGTCCGACTGGATACATGTCCAAGGGAGAAAAGCTCCACAGATTAATAACAAACAAGTATGAGATTTCTACATAGCAAGCAAGTATTCATAGGAAAACACATGATTTAACAAGATTCCATAGTTTTAAAGTTACAAAGTACAATATTCATTGGTAGTCGCAAGTTCTAACAAAATTCCATAGTTTATGTTAGAATAAAGTAGTACTTAGAATGTACTGGTTTCCAGTAATAACACTGATTGAGACAAATGAAAGTAAGAGGGGGTTGGGAGAGGATGTTAGAGTTAGTTTTGTGAGAAGTGGTTGGGTTTGAAGTTGGAATGTGTATAGCTGTGGACTGTTGGTGAGGGTGTTCACAGGTGAGGCACTATACGGAGGAGTCATGATTCTTCTTCAAGGGATAGAAGTGAAAGGGAGCATGGGTGTGGGTCAGAGGGTGTGTGTGATATGGGTCAATCTGTTGGGTATTCATTGTGTAGTCTTTGTTTACTCTCTTCCTCAATGTAGTGAGATCCCAGAGTTGGTATATTGAAAAAGGGGGGCTGTGGGGGGGGGGTGCCCCCTGCAAAAGCAAAGGGAAAACAGTAACATAAGAATGCACATCACTGGTTCTGATAATGCATAACTTAGAAATTGCATTTAAATTGCATTTAAATACCTAGAAGGTATATCTGCAAATCTTTTCCTGAACTTTATACATATGGTTTCTGTGAATACCCAGTTCCACATGCATGTGCTTCCTCATCAGGGTGAATATTCATGCAGATGAAAACCACATCATATTGGTTATTCATGAGTACAGACAGACATCAACCAACTGGGGTGGGGGTTTACCCAGCACTTGCTACTGTGCATCTGGTGAGCCAGTACACTACAACATCACTGATGTAACAACTAAAAGTAACAGTCACAGTGTGAATAAAAAACAAGTGTTGTAATATGTATACAAGATGGTGGTAAAATGTTTTGCAACAAAAGTTAAAAAATAAGAAAAATAGCTACTACACTACAGTGCACATATAATAAGTGCTACCAAGTAGTACTGACTAGTGAGTATTCATATGATATATTTACTTCATGAGGAGAACATGAAGAACAGTAAAGCCTTAAGTGAAAGGGGACAAGGCAGCATAATTAAAGTCAGCTAGATACGTGGGAATAGGTAGAAAGATGCTGAGGTGTGGCAGAGTATGGTATATCAGGAGAATATTAGTAGATGAAAAAGGAGAGGGAAGGAGAAAGGTGCTTCAGAGCTGTGCTAAGAATGGATAAAGGAAATGTAAAGAAAATGCAGAGACAAAGGAAGATCAGCAAGTGGGATGCAAATAAGAGAATACAGGGAGGTGTACAAGGAGGGGGAAGGAGAAAGGTGCTTCAGAGCAGTGCTAAGAATGGATAAAAGAAATGTGAAGAAAATGCAGAAATGAATGAAGATGAGTGACAGGGATATATATATATATATATATATATATATATATATATATATATATATATATATATATATATATATATATATATATATATATATATATATGTATATAAATATATACATATATATTGCTCTACTTTGGAAGCTCATAAACAAGCTCTACAACAAAAGGAAGAAGCTACTACAAGATAGAGCAAAATCCTTGAAAGGTAAGACACCTTTAATCATAATAAGTAAAAAACTAAGAGCTCTCATAAAATCATCCAAGGAAAATTTTGAGAGAAAAATCGCCAAGGACTCAAAAGACAATCACAAGGCCTTCTTTAGCTATGTTAGAAACCTAGGAGGAAACTCTCAGATATGCTCAGAATTAGTTCAAAATGATGTGAAGATTACTGAACCTACAGACATTGCCAACATACTGGCTGACAGGTTCAGTGCAAACTTCTCCCCCCCCAAAAGGAGAGATATCTATACCAGAGGATTGTAGCCCCCCCCAAACATCTCTAAAGCCCAGGTGAGAACCGCTCTCTCCAAGGCAAAAAACACAGCATCCATGGGACCGGATGGTGTCCCCAGCTGTGTGCTCCACGAACTCAATGAAGAATTAAACTCGCAGTTAGGACAGCTGTTTAATCTTAGCCTCACCTCAGGATATGTACCCAAGGAGTGGCGCATGGCGACTGTGGTCCCACTTCACAAGGGTGGTGCCTCCACCGACCCTGGAAATTACCACCCCATTAGCTTGACAAGCCTTATCTGCAAAGCCATGGACAGGATCATAATGGAACTCATAAATAAAGACATAGGGAACTTGCAGACTTTGGATCCAACCCAGTTTGGCTTTGTCAAAGGCAGATGATGCCTTTTAAACTTGGTTGACTTTTTCGAAACAGTCACCAAGGCCATTGATGATGGTAAGGCAGTCCATACAGCCTACCTCGACCTGGCAAAGGCCTTCGACACAATACCCCACTCAGGTATCATCGAAAAACTCATCAACTTGAATGTAAACCCGTACATCACAAGATGGGTTGCAAACTGGCTAAGTGACAGAACCCACAGGGTCAGAGTTAGTGGCGCCATGTCAGACTCAAAGCCGGTCACAAGTGGTGTCCTACAGGGCTCAGTCCTGGGTCCACTCCTATTCGGCATCTACTTTTCTGAAGTACAAGCAAACACAGGAGGGTTATGGCTGACAAAGTTTGCTGATGACTGCAAACTGGGCACCATAGTCGAAAACACATCTGACACAGATATCCTTCAGAAGGGCCTCACAGAAATGGATAACTGGTGCCAGAGCCATGGCCTAAAGTTAAACGCCAAGAAATGCATAGTCATACCCTTCGGGAAAAACAAGGTTACCCCTAGCTACCATATAGGTGGCAATCCACTGAGCACAGAAGAAGTTATCAGGGATCTGGGGACCCAGGTTGACAGTAACCTTTCGTTTGACACTCACATTGCTAAAGTAGTTAGGAAGACCTTCTACATTGCCCACCTGATCATGAAGGGATTCACATCTAGATCAAGGGAGGTCATCATCCCCCTGTACTCATTACTCATTAGACCAATGATTGAGTACAATGCCCCATTCGGAATGTATCTGACCCGACACCTGCAGTAGCTGGAAAGGCCCCAAAAGTTCCTCACCAAAAGGATAAAGGGTCTCAAAAATATGTCTTATGCTGCCCGACTGAAAGAACTCCAGCTCTATTCAGTCGCATACCGCTTGCTCAGAGGTGACCTGTGCCTGACATACAAGGCCATGTCAAACCCTGATTTGATGAATATGCTTCACCTCAAAAAATCTAGATCCCTCAGAACCACAAGGGCGGGAGACTTAAACCTTGACACGGTTATTAATAGAATGTGCTGGAGGGACAGATTCATCACCCAGAGACTCCCTATGCTGTGGAACAAAATCCCGGTACATGTGAGGCAGAGCACCTCGCTGGCCTTGTTCAAGAGGAATCTTGACCAATGGATGGGAGATCGCAGATATACCCCAGGGATTACTTCAGTGTCACTGCTTGACAGAGGCACAGCAAAATAATAGGCATAGTTTTTCTTCAAACTAAAGGGGTGGCGAATGCCACATAACTATGGGCTAGGCTTATAAATGCCCTTGGGCAGATAGCCTAGTATGAACCTATGAACATATGAACCTAAATTTCAAAACTTTGAACTCATAAGATTGAAGTTTTGAAGCTTCGAATGGTTTAAATGGAGATTGCCGTACAGCACAGAATGGGAAATTTATCATTCTCTTCACTGTAGTGTGATCTCGGAGGTGGTATATTTAATTAGCAGGGGGTGTGGGGGTGCAGCGGGGCTTGTCATGCTGCCTAAATGTAAAAAAAAATGTTTTGTTTTTATTTTTTATTGAAGTTTTGAACTTTCAAAACCATATGAAGTTCGAGCTTCCAGAGCAGATCCATATATATATATATATATATATATATATATATATATATATATATATATATATATATATATATATATATATATATATATATATATAGGTAGGTGAAATATGAGAATGAACTGGAAAGGCATTTTTAGAAATGATAAGGGAAGCATAAAGTAAATGTAGAGATAAATGATAAGTGAGAGGGATATATATATATATATATATATATATATATATATATATATATATATATATATAGGAGTCTATAGGTAGGTGAAAAAAAGAGGCTAAAGGGAAAAGGTGGTTCAAAGCTGTGGAAGAATGGATGAGTGAAGTGGAAATATAAGAGGATTTTCTATACGTAGTTTTCCCATTGCAATTATCTTATTTAGGGATATTTGGACATCTCGTTTTGACGTGGTAAGTAATATTATTGATGGCGATTTGGACATTTATGAGTTTAAATTTGGTGCCCTGTGTGATCTGTGTGATCTGTGCATTTGATCAACTTCTGGTCTATTGACGCCATTTTGTCAACAGATAAGTTGGTCGAGTGTGCTAGTAAGAGATTGCTGTAATACCAGGGTTTGGGCATATACTCTTTCACATCTATTGTGCGATGTTGGAGTTGGTATATATATATATATATATGTGTGTATGGGTCCCCAGCACATGGTCGACTTTATAGAAAGTCGACTTTCATATGGCCGAAACCATATGATTGACTTTTGAAAAGCCAACTGTGGGGAACCGCTATCTCCATACAGTGCGGAATGGGAAAATTTCCCTCTTCCACACTGTAGTGTGATCTCAGAGTTGGTATATTAAGGTAAGTGTTTGTTGTGTTTTTGTGTTTATTTTCCATGGTAGGCTTTCTGAAAGTCGATCACATGGTCTCGACCATATGAAAGTCGACTTTCTGAAAAGTCGACCATGTAAAGTAGACCCATATGTATATATATATATATATATATATATATATATATATATAAAATATCAGTACTGGGGGGAGTGTGACAGGCTTGTCCTCCCTGCAAAAACTTTGTTTTTATAGTTTCATGCTCGTGATTCATTAGATTGAGTAAATATATTTCACAGTTGGCAATAAGTCTGTAGATCAGTTTTAGTTGATGATCGATTCTGCAATCTTTTTCAGACTGATCAGTTAACATATACTCATATATAAAATATATATATGTGTGTGTGTGTGTGTGTGTGTGTGTGTGTGTGTGTGTGTGTGTGTGTGTGTGTGTATATGTATATATATATATATATATATATATATATATATATATATATATCTAAGACACTTAATCTTCCACACAAGAGATCAAACTTTAAAACATCAAGCAAAACTGCTCAAAATACAAATAATCTAAAAATAAATAACGACATACATACATACATAAATAAATAGGTAAATAACTAAAACACTGAAAAAGTACAGTTGTGTACACTTATCATAAATATAGATGTTCGGGTGTATTTACTGTTGCAGTTATCTCACTTGGGTTATCCTGCCGGGGATAGCCCTCAGTCGGCCCAACAACCAGAGGCTTAGTATTTCTGCTTCGGTTGCTGTTGCTCCAGGACTGATGTCAGGTCATCAGTGATATAAAGTCAGGCAGCCGATGCCATTACATCAGTTTTCTTGCCCTAGCTGTCAGGAGCCCCCAAATAGGGAGCTAGGTTATGGTGGAAGAACACCACCAGTAGAAAATAAATACCAAAAATTCTCTGTAAGGAGAGAGGAAGAGAGAGAGAGAGAGAGAACGGGGATGGAGGGTGGGAAACCAGGACTGCAACAGTGAATACACTCGAACATCTACATTTATGCTAAGTGTACACAACTGTACTATGTTCTTCATGTTTCACTGTTGCAGCCATCACACTTGGGTTGATTCCCAAAGCTGAAGAAAAGGGTGGAGGAAGCCAAGAAGACTGGGAGCTGGCTAGGATGCCCTGCAAGACTGTGGTGGCAAAGCCTGCCCTGGATTTGGAGAAGATAGGCAAGTGCTAATGCTTGGTGAAGGTTTGAGCAGAAGTCCATGTTGCAGCCTCCAGGATGTCCCTGGTGGGGACCCCTCTGAGAAAGATGCAGAGATGGAGGTTGTCCTAGTGGAATGCGTCCTGATCCCCTTTGGAGGCGGCTTCCCATGCTGTTTGTAACAGAAATGGATGTAGTGTGCTATCCATTTGGAGATTGTTTGTTTGGATATAACCTTGTCCTCTGCCACTGATACAAAGCTGACTAGCAATTGGTCAGTTTTTCTAAAAGATTTAGTCCTATCCAGATAGAATTCTTTCCCCCTTGTTTTGTGGGTTAGGGAAAAAGTTGGGCAAATGAATGGATTGGTTGAAAGCCACACTGGACACCACTTTAAGCATGAAGGATGGGTTAGTCCTGAGGGAGACCCGGTCACTATGGAAAATGATGAAGGGCTCTACAGCCATGAGTGCTTGTAGCTCTGAAATTCTTTTAGCTGAAGTGATGGCCAGAAGCAAGGCTGTTTTCCAAAAGCTGCAGGTTCAAAGGGAGGTAGGGTGAGCTTATCCAACACAAAATTAAGGTCCCAAGCTGGGGTAAGAGCTCTTCTGGGTAGCCTTAAGTTGTTAGCCCCTCTTAGGAAATGTTTGATGAGAGGGTGTGAGAAGAGAGGTGGCTCTGTGCTGTAATGAACAGAGATGGCAGAGGCATGAATTTTAATAGAAGAGAAGGATAGACCCCTGTGTAGTAGGTCTGCTAGGTAATCCAGGATGAGAGGAAGGGAGGGCTGTGCTATTTCAGCTCCCTCAGCCTGGATTTAGATGCAAAACCTTTTCCACTTGTCAGCATAGGATTTTCTAGTGCTGGGGCATCTGGCCTCACGTATAAAATCTAGGACTTGTTTGCTTAGGCTGGCAGCTTGAGGAGAGGTCAGGGAATAAGCCAAGCTGCCAGGTTGAGGGTCTGCAATTGGGGATGTATGAATTTTCCATTCTTCTGGGTCAGGAGTGTTGGGATCTGAGGTAGGTGCCATGCTGGCAGGGGTGACAGGCTGCGCAGCAGTGGGTACGAGTGCTGGTGTGGCCAGTCTGGGGCAATCAGGATTGCCCTTGGTTTTTCCTCCCTTATTTTGAGCAGTACCATTGAAATGAGTGGTAGAGAGGGAAACACATAGACCGAGAGGTTTACCCATTGGAAGGATTGAGCATCCACTTTCCAGACCTTGCTGTGAGGTTCCCTAGTGCAGAATTTGCTGAGCTGATGATTGGAGTTGGAGGCAAAGAGGTCCACCTTCGGGGTGCCCCATTTCTGGGTTACAAGTGTGAGGGTTCTGGGGTCTAGCTGCCACTCGTGTGAGTCTAGCAGGCTTCTGCTTGAGTTGTCTGCCAGAGAGTTTAGGGAGCCTGGCAGGAATTGTGCTAGCAGGTGTGTTTGCATGGCTGAGGCCGTGTGCCAAAGGGTCATGGCGAACCTGCAGAGAGGATAAGAGTGAGTCCCTCCCTGCTTGTTGATATACCACATCACTGTGGTGTTGTATGTTTTGATCAGTAGATGCTCTGGGGAGAGTAGGGGTGTGAAAGCTGTCAGGACATGCTGAACAGCTAGCTTCTCTTTTTGGTTGATGTGCAGATATATTAGATTTGGGTTCCAATGGCCCTGAATACACCTGCCATCCAGGTGTGCACCCCAGGCATAGTCTGATGCATCTATGGTGAGGGTCTGGGCGGTGTGGAGTTTTGAGAAGGGAAGTCCCTTGTTGTGGTTGCATGCTGCTGCCCACGAAAGAAAATCTTTCCTTAGACAGGGTATCATTGGTATGATAGTTTCCAGGTCTTGAGAGTGTTGACACCAAAGGCTTTTTAGCTATGTTGTAGTTTCCTCATATGCAGTCTGGCATATGGAATGAGTAGAATGCAGGAGGCTATGAACCCTAGAGCTTGCAGGATTTTCCTTGCGGATAACTGGGTTCTGGTGGCTAGTTGAGAGAAGTGGCCTGTCAGATAGGCTTGTTTTTGATTTCTTTTCATTGATAGTATACTCCAGGGAGGTCAGTAGGTCCTTTACAAAGGTCAGGTGCTGTAACAGCTTTTCCTGACTGTCTGCCTGAATCAGGCAATCATCTAAGTAGGGGTAAATTTGAAAATTTCTTTGTCTGCAAAAAACAATTGCTAGAACCAGGCACTTTGTGAAAACTCTGGGAGCAGTGGATAAGCCAAAGGGAAGCGCAGAGAACTGAATATGCATAGATCCTGCTCTGAAACGTAGATATTTCCTGCAAGATTCCCTGATTAGGATGTGTAGGTAGGCCTCTTTTAGGTCTAGGGTGGCTAACCAAGCATCCTTGGAAAGCATAGGGAGAAGCTGTTGGAGGGTGAGCATTCTGAATTTTGGTATCACCAGAAATGTGTTTAGAATGGATAATCGAGGATTGGGTGCCAGGTGCTCTCTTTTCTGGGTACCAAAAAGAGTCTGGAATAGAAACCTTGGCCTATCTGGTCTTCAGGAATATGCTGCATTGCCCTCATGGAGAGCAGGGAAAGGACTTGCTTTTTAGTCTCTGCCCACTGGTTTGGAGGAAGATGTGGGAACCCTTTTGGGGTTGGCAGAGTGTGGAAATAAAATTTGTATCCTTGGGACGCTATGTTGAGAACTCATTGGTCATTGGTAATAAAGGCCCAGTTGTTTGCATGGAAGAAGAGTTTTCCTCCTAGGGGCACAAGCAAGTGGGCAGAGGTAAGGGGTGGAGGTGTAAAGTCATTGTGAGTTCTTACCATAAGGGGGTAGCTTAGCACTCCCTGTTTTTGAAGAGGAGGAACTCCATTGCTTAGATCTCTGCATTCCCTGGGACTACTGTCTGGGGGGGTCTGTTTCCCCCTGGGTCTGGGCTGAGCTGGCCTGGAGGGGGCCGGAAAGGACCAATGCTTGAAGGGGCACTAATAGTTCTATCTAAATGGGGTAAATTTATAAAAGGTCCCTCATGAATATATCTGCAGGCACTGCAACAGAAGCATTTGAACATTCCCCTAGGTTTATCTGATACGGGCATGGATTTCAAATTATCATTCTTTTCTAACAAGTTCTTAATAGTGTTTGATTTCTTTAACACAAAACT
Organism: Protopterus annectens; assembly: GCF_019279795.1. Taxonomy (NCBI): domain Eukaryota; kingdom Metazoa; phylum Chordata; order Ceratodontiformes; family Protopteridae; genus Protopterus; species Protopterus annectens. The sequence goes on along the minus strand of NC_056737.1, from coordinate 1,927,787,997 downwards.
GGGCTTATTACCCAAAATAGTAGATAATAAGTTATTGCCAGAAATAATCTTCCAGTTGTTTGCAACTACTACCTTAATCTTATCTTATTACTATCAACAGACATTAATAATTTATCTAGGCACAGATGGTAAAGCAGTAAAACTTTTATAAATTTACCCCATTTAGATAGAACTATTAGTGTACAAGGAAGATTCAACTGTAATTCCATCAATTTAGTATATATTGCTTTATGTTCAGGCTGCACTGCATTTTATATAGGTATGACCTCCAGGAATCTTAATACACGTATAAAAGAACATTACTACGCTATTAGAACTAAAGATGATAAGAACGCCTTGCTTAAACACTCTGTAATTTGTAGTTTTTATAAAAAATTTACTTTCAGTGTGTTTTAACAAGTTGACATTGATTTAAGAGGTGAAAATATAAAAAATAGAGTAGAGAGAAAAGAATCATTATGGCAGATTAGACTGGCTGCTGATAATTTTCCAGGTCTTAATGAATCTATTAATATTAAATGTTTTTTATCAGATAGTAGATAGAATGTTGATTTATATTCACATTTTATGGTCTAATATATATACATATATTTTTATTTTTATCTATTGTGTTTAAATGTGTTTATTATATTATGGTTTGTTTCTACAACTTTAAGATATTTATCTGAGAAGTTAATTGTCTATTAAGTAATTTAATTTAACTGATTAGTGGGAGGGACATGAGACTGTAAGTCTTTTTCCAATTATTTTCAGTTATTGCTATGCACATCAACGTTTGAGTATTTTTTTGTTTTAAAGGAGACCCATGTATATATCTATTTATATCTCTGTCTATCAATATGTGTGTTTTTGTGTGTATGTATATATATATATATATATATATATATATATATATATATATATATATATATATATATATTATATGCATGCACACATACACAGACACACATACACACATATCTATATGTGTGTGTAACATACTGCAAGAGGGTCTCACGGCAACTAATGACTGGTGTCAAAGTCATGGCCTCAATCTAAATACAAAAAAATGTATTATCATACCATTTGGCAAAAACACGACCACTACTGATTACCACATCAAAGGCAACCCCCTAAGCACACAACCGGTGGTGAGAGACCTGGGTACTCAGGTTGGCAAAAGCTCAAATTTGACCATCATGTAGCAGCAGTGATCAGAAAAGCCTTTTACTTGGTTCATCTCATAAGTAAAGGGATTGCGTCCAGAAAAAAGGACGTTATTACCTCTCTATACTCCTCCCTAATTAAACCAATAATTCAGTATAACTCCCCGTTTGGGATGTACTTCTCCAAACATCTCCACCAACTGGAAATGCCATTGAAATACCTCACAAAGAGAATCCATGGCCTCCAACACCTGTCTTATGCAGACAGGCTCAAATCACTATCACTCTAATCGGTATTGTACAGATTGCTCAGGGGTGATTTGTGTCCTGCCCTAGTAGAGATGCTCCACATCCATAAGTCTAACTCCTCACATACTACCTGCTCAAAAGGCCTGAATCTAATATGCGATATCAACAAAACCTGCTGGAGAGACAGCTTTTGTCTCCCAGAGGCTGCCCTGTCTCTGGAATAGACTTCCCATACATGTCAAACAGAGCATCCTGCTGACCCCCTTCTAGCGCAGCCTTGATGAGTGGATAGGAAACCACACATTTTTCCCAGGGTTTCCACCTGTGTCCTTCATTGACAGGGGGCAACATGTGCTGACTGAGGTTTCTTACTGGGGATAAACTCTTGGCTAAGTTTGTAAGGGCTCCAGGGCCATTAGCCTAGTAACCTTCTATGATCCTATGATCCTATTGTGTTTCAAATGGTTGACAACTCATTTGACTGGCAAGTTTGTGTGCAGTGTAAAAAAGAGTGATTGCACAAATGATTGAATGCTCATTTGCACAAATCACATATGGCTGAATTCAAGTTTTATATAGTATAGATATATAGGTGTGTGCAGGAAAATTAATTTTTAACTGAAATATGGTGGTGGTGGTTGTGAAAATGTGCATGATCACACTATAGCATGTTAGTGCGTACGTATGAGTGGTTGTGGGTTAGGGGTATGTAAAGGGATAGATTTTCTGTTGTGCCTGTTTAGACTTGTGTGTGCTCTGTGTCAATTCGTCTTATGTAGTGGTGCTGTTAGGGAAAGGTTTCTCAGTAATGTAATGTGCAGGAGTGGGATTAGGGCAGGAGTAGAGGTAGGGGTAGGGGTAGGGCTAGCACAAGAGTAGGGTGGTAGAGGGTGGCAAAGCTAAGGATGACTCTGAGCAACTAACAAATTATGAGACTGGTCCAGTGATGTAGTGTTCATTGCCATGGATAAGAGTTTGGCAAAGACACAAAAAGAAGAAAGTCTGTGTTAGCTACATAAGAAGGCAAGAGTATTGATGAAGGCAAAACACAAAGCTTAATAGGAGGAAGGGAGGAGTGAGAGGCAGGAAGAGGCACAAAACATGCAGAAATACAACAAAAGAGGTGTGGAAATGGCAAGAACTGAAAAGAGTTTGGCAAAAGGGGAACAGACCCTTCTTGAGATATTCATTAGAAAGGAAGAACTGAGGAACTAACCTAGACAGGTAGCACAAAGATTGTAGAAAAATAGTGGAAACCTGGGAAAAAGTAGAAGTATTGAATGAGCACTTCAGTTCAATCCTCATAAAGGAAAGTGTGGGAGGATGCCATTATGGGTGGAAATGAGTGTAGCCAGAGTTGGCAGAATAGTAGACAGATATCAAGGTAGAGATGGAAGAAGCTGAAAGTGAGAAATAGCTCCTCTATGGCAGACTAAAGCACAGGATCCATATGGAATGCCTCCCAGGGTCCTAAAAGATCTATTCACTTTGTTAGCAGGTCCACTGATTGACATCTTTAAGAGATTACTGGTGACTGCAGATGTGCCTAAGAACCTGATGGTAGAAAATGTGGTACCTTTATACAAGGAGGGAGCAGGAAAAATCTGGTGAACTGCAGGACTGTTAGCTTAACAGCAGTGGCAGGAAAGCCATGGAGGGAATCCAACTTACTCAAGCAGTTTCTTTCTTGAATTTCTATATCCATTCCCTATGAAACCATCACCCTTGGGGATATGAATATTGACTGGAACCTTGTTAATACTGCATCCCCTAGCTACTCTATAAACCTTTATGGCTTTACCTAGTTGATCACCTCACCCATGCACCAACAAAAAATTCCCAAAATGGCTCGGTCATTGACTGGATATTAGTATCCAGCCCCAAGTGCTATCATAACCCTCCAACCCTACCTAGCTCCCTTAGTGACCACTTCCCTACCTCAGTAGTAAGACACTACCCAATCCTAACACGAGCCACCAATATAAAGAGTCTCATAAACTTAAAAACTACAATCCTGTCACCCAAAATGAATTACTGTCCACTGTAAACTGATCATTCCTACACACATCACCCCTTAATGAGGCTGTTTAAAGCTTCAACAATGTATTCCTAGAAACCCTGGCTCCCAGTAGAAAAATTAGGCTAAAATGTAATTATGCAGCATGGCTAAACCAGGCAATGCGATCACTTATGAACAAGAGACACAGTACCTGGAGATCACAGAAAAAAATAACAGCTCATCTTTCCATCTGAACTTACATAAACAGCTTTTCAACCAAACAAAACAGCAGGTCCTAGTAGACAATTTTTTTTTTTTTATCAAAATCTCATTCCAACCCAAAGAAATTCTGGCACTCAGTAAACAAATTACTATCTCCAGGGAACCTCTCTTCACCAAACCCCTTCCCTAACAAATCTTCTAATGAAACTGCAACCCTACGTAACAACTTTTTCATCGAAATAATAGAAAAGCTTACTAAACTCTTAATATTAAGACTCCACCTCCCACCTCATCTCTTCCCTCATTCTCCCTAACACCCATAGCAACTTTCTTCATCAGATCACTTCTTAACAAACTCAAACCCTGGTCCTCATTAGCCGACAAACTCCATCCATTATTTCTCAAACATGCAGCCGATTCCATAGCATACACTGTATTTATACTTATCAATAGATCCTTCCAAGAAAATACATTACCATATATCTGGAAAATATTCTTCATAATACCCCTCCACAAGGGAGGAAATTCTACAGAACTGTCAAATTACAAGCTTATTGCCATACCCTTATCCAAGATACTGGAAAAATGTATACATAGACAAATAATAAACCACCTCTTACAGACATACCTAATTACACCCACACAGCATGGTTTCTCACCCTCGCACAGTACTACCACTGCCCTCCTATCTTTTACACACAACATTGCCCAAGCTGGAGATAATAATAAACTCATATCAGCTCTATTCCTTGACCTATCAAAAGCATTTGATACTGTTTCCCATCCCATCCTCCTAAACAAACTTTCCAACCTACAACTCTCTACCCCCACTACCTCCTGGTTTAACAGCTACCTCTCAAACAGATATCAGTCCATCAGATGGCAAACATCCTTCTCCCCTTTCCATCTTGTTAAGACCAGGGTTCCCCAGGGTTCTATCCTGTGCCCCCTATTTTTTAATATATTTACAAATAATCTCCATGTCTCCTGCCCCCACTCTACCTTAATACAGTACACAGACGATTCCACAATTATTAACACCTCCGACAATATACAAAATCTCCACACTGTCACTCAACAATCTCTGCACCTAGCAGAGCAATGGCTAACTGAAAACAACCAGTCTAACTGAAAACAACCAGCTTCCCAACCCCAAAAAGACCAAGCTTCTCATTTTTCTTCCAAAAAACCTCAATCCAGCTAAAGACAACTTCACCATCTCATCCTTAGATAATGTAATTATCACCGCCAACTCAAACACCAAATTGCTTGGCATTACTATAGACAAACAATTAAAATTTGACCTACATATCTTAAACTGTATCAAAAAGTCCAATCAAAAACTAGGTCTTCTATACCGCAACAACAAATATATACCTAACAAATCTAGATCTATACTGTCTCAAACATTTATTCTACCATCCCTGTTGTATGCTGCTCCCATACCTACTAACATCCAAAATAATCTTTTAACCAAAACCACCTATAAAAAGATAGCAAGATTCGCAGTAAGTAATAGCTACAAATCCCATCACTGTATATCCCTGAAAAGCTTAAGATTGCCTGCGCTCCCCCACATGCTTCAAATATCACAACTACAAATTGCACACAGCATCTTAAATAGCTCCAACTCCTGCCCTGCCCTTACATCCATAATTACACCCTACACACCCAATCGTGACTTCAGAAGCACACAACAAAACCTTCTGCAGATGACCAAGCCAAACAAAAATATTGGACAAATACAGTCATTCAATTGCATACTCATGGAACAAACTTCCACTGTCCCTTCGCTCCACTACCAAAAGTGGTGAATTCAAAAAGCAACTAAAAATTAATTTCCAACATGTATGGACCTGTACTTGTCAGGAAATTACCTAATTAATTTTTTTCTTTTTCTCTCAATTAACATATCTGTGTGGTATCTACCTAAACTGTCTACATATATTATGCTATTAAATGCATCTTTGTTGTACTATGTCATGATGTTACTCTGTATTTTTGTTTTATTTTAGTGATTTCTACATTCCTTGTAAATAACTTAATGCTAACCAAATTTCTCAAACATATTGTTACTGCAATCTCAAAATACTGTACTTTTGCCTTGTATATATTCATATTGTATAGTTCTCTGTTTTTGTACTGTTAAGTATCTTACAACTTGAATTGTTAGGTTTTTCTTATTTTGTAATTACTTTCTTGGAGCTTTTCTCCTTGGGTCTCCACTGAAAAGGGGCTCACTGGGCCCAGTCGGACTAATCTGGTTAACAAATCTAAAAATAATTAAATTAAAATAAATTGGGAAGGCTGGATGTGTCGCTAGAGGGCAATAATCCTCAGGGCAACTTACATGGGCTCATAGCCAGAAGATGCTGTCTTTAGGAGACCTTGTTAGCAGTACAGACAGACATAGTCTGCATGGACTTCACCAGACTTTTGACTTAGTCTTGTGCAGGTGGCTTCTAAGAAAGTGGGAGGAGATAGGATAGGATTGGGATTTAGGAAATGGAATGCTGCATTACTGAAAGATAGGGAAGGAGAGTTGTGGTGAGAGGGATTATGACAGGAATAAGTACAAAAACTAGTACAGAGTGACAGAGACAGCATCAAGTCTATGGAAGGCTTTAGAAAGTGGGTATAAAGGGTGTTCACTAAATATAAATGCTAAGTAATACACCATGGTCTCACAGACCCTTGTTTGAAGTATCATCTGAGAAGTGGATCTGTTGTGACAGAGCAGGAAAAGGATTTAGAGTTGCCAACAATGCCTGGACTACACCACCAGGACTGGCATGAGAAGGCAGAGGCAGCAGTAAGCAGTATGTTAGGGTGTATCTTGAGGGGCTAGATTCCTGCAGCAAAGGGTAATGCCCCAGTTCTGCAGCATCCTGTTTGGACTATGCAAAAATATTGTGTTCATGAGTGGAGGCAGTTCAAGGAAAGGGACAATTCTATGCTGGAAAGAGTCCAGTGGAAAGTTAGCAAATGTTTGTGTGGGATGAAGGGAAAGAATATGACCGGAGACTGCAGGAGGTATGGCTATTTACACTACAGATTATATAAAACAGGGGTGAAATGATATGGGTAGAGAAAATCATGTCAGGGAGATGTGATAGGTTCCCCTATTTGCAGGGACAGAGGGAAACAGGTGGCACATACAGTAGATTGAGTTATTTACTTCCTGAATTGATGACAGTACTTCTTCAGAGAGAGAGAGTTGTGCACCTTTACAATGGACTACTAGAATGACTGGTAAAGAGATAATCCCTAGTGAGATCCAAGATTATATGAGAAAGATGAAAAAGGGTGGGATAGGAGGATAGGATTGGAAGAGGAAAGAGAATATTAGATTCATTCAGAAAGCAGGCTAGATAGGCTTATGGTCTATGTCTGCTGTGAAGAAAATGTAATGAGATGCAACGTAAGCACTCATTTTCAGGAATTCTTTTTGCCCCACCCAATCTTTTACCGCTAATATCCACCTTTATCCTCATCAGCAAATTCTTTTCCCTTTCACCTTTCACCCATCCCCTAAGGGAGGGCAAATGTTCAGGCTGAAACCTTTTGTGACCCTACATGCTAGCTTTCCTCTGTAGGGAGACAGCAACCTTTCCAGTCTAGACTGCAGTTCTCCCTTTTGGAGGGGAAAGAATTTGAAGCAGGCATCACATATGTCACAATGAGTGGGTATTTTTAGACAAGCAGTGAGGAAGAAACCACAACTAGACAGAGTGAGCATGACATCATGGCATTAACACCCTTGACACCGTTTTGCCCATGCCTCCATACTGCACATAGCAGTATCCTGCTTCACTGGGGCATGCCCCAGTTGTTAGCATAACTGCCATTCTTACCCCTGGGATGCGCTTGCTGAAGTATGACACATTTCCACACCTGTTCTCCAGCATTCAAGTGACTAATCAAACTTGTGTCATCTGCATTGAATTCAGGGCTTCTTGCCTTTATTTAATAGAACCAGGTGTTTTTCAGTAAATCTGAAGTAGCATTTTGCATTCCTTCTTACATCTCAAGATCTGCATATCCGTATAAATTCATTCTCACACCAAAAGGGGAAAATAAAACTGGCCGGCACTTGTAACATTAATAAACCAGGTTATGAGTCATGGCAAGCCAGGTAGTTTATGGGTAGAAAAAGTAAAGCCCCAGAAATGTTGTCCCTCTAAGGAGGGAATATGTTACTAAGTGTTCTGCATCCACCACCCTGAGTGGGTAGATTTGAGAGATACACACACTTGTTTGAAATGTATGTAAGACAGCTCATGGCAGGCTGGCAGAAGCAAAAAGCAAAACAAAAAAGGAAAGGCCTTGGATCTGACACAATAATGGCAGCCCAGAAATTAAAGGCATAGCTGTACAAGGAAATGTATGATTCATTTAAGTGCCTTTATGCAAAGTTTAGTGCAAGACAGAGTGAACTAGGGAGAGTGGGAGTAATGTCCCTTAAATCTGCATTATGGAGACTTAGAGATAACAGTATTAAGTAAAAGGGTGCAGGGACCAAAGTGGGACAGCAAATGAGCATCAAAAATGCAGTTCAGAGAGCTAGGTGCAAAACTGCAATTTCTGCAAATATCTGTTTTAGAAAAGAATGCTATATCACTGCAGTAATGTCTCCATATTCTCAGCTGAGTCATTGTGACCTTTAACTGGAGTAAGTTTTGTTTCTGTTCCCCACACAAGAGAGCAAGATAGCTACAAGTAGGTGACTGAAAGGCAAAACTTGGAGAAGGGTGGTGATAAGATGGGGAGGGAATGGCTGATGAGCAGAGCTGATTGGCTAAACATGTTTATTTATTTATTTTAACATTTGTTAAGCAGGTAGCAGGACTAATCTGAGGATCCTTTTCTGCTTTGGCATAAGTCATCTGACAAGCACAGCATAAAACAGAAAGGATCATTCAGTAATACATATCACAGGATAAATATCAATAATGAAGGATTGTACATTTGAACATGTGCGTATACATCACAGCATCTAATAGAGAAAGATCATGCAGGAATACGTCATAGAACAAAATGAACACCTGAAGTGGATCACACCATTGTACATATACTGGAACACAATATCAGTGAAAGAAAACGTATTAACTATCGTATGCATGATATAATAAAAGCACTCACTACTACACGTGAACTGGCTATTTTGTTATACAGTTCATTTACAAAGTCTCTATTATGCAATGCATCTGACAGCCCGCCCAACAAAAATATTTTAGCTAAAATTTCCAACTGACTGATGATTTTAGGCAGCAGGTAAACAAAATACATATTAAGTGACATAGAAGCATAAGCCTTTACTTTTATGTCATTAGGAAAATAAACCTTTACTTTTATGTTATGGAATGCTCACCTTGCCATACCAGAGGAAGCAGGAGTTCTCAGTTTTTAGGACAAAGACATCATTGGAGTTCAGAGATGAAGCTCGGGCAGGGACCTCAATTCCCTTGGTGGTAGATTCATTTGCTCCATGTACCTGGAATAGCCGTATGTCAGATTCTGGTTCAGTGTTCCCAGTCCTGGAGGTGCCACCCTAAAGAGAAATTGTTAGTTTAGTATGTAACTCTGAGCGCTCTAATGTAACAGAGAGTTAAAAAATCAGCTGTATAAAGTTGATCAAAGGATAACACGCAGCTCTTAAAGATTTACAAGCAAGTACCAAAAGTCTTTTTAAGACAATTATTTTTACATTTTTTCAGAGGCGTGCATACCCACAAAAACTTTCATGGCTATTTTTCTGGCTTTTAAGACACTGTATCCTAGCCCCACTGAAGTCTGTCACTTCTCTGCTATAACACAGTGTTCTAATTACCCCAGTCTTGTCAGAGCTCTTCACTGCTCTGAGTTCCCTTTTCTAGTAGAGTCACAGAGAAGGGCTCGGCAATGACTCATGTCATTACTCATGGTGTCATTAGTTATTGAGCACTGACGATTCTTTATGAATGCCTTTCTATGGATCCAAGGATATATTTTTTCCTTCAGAACATCCCCAACCTTTCGTGTAGTGGCATTGGAGTCATTGTGCAGGTAACAGATAAAATAGTTCACTTCACTGCAATCTTAGTGCACCTTTTGCTGATGCTCACCTGTCCCACAAACTGCCCCAACTTAGTTTCAGTGACACAACAGTCCTATTGATCTTCCTCTGGGACAAGACAACTGACCTCTCAAATTGACCCTCAATATCTTGGCCAGTGCTATTGGCATCTTGAATCCATCCCTAAAAATGTGTCTCAGTTACCTGATGTATTTATTTATTCCATTTGATTACTGGGAAAGTCTTTCTGGTTAATAAAACAGGTTTTCAGTTGAATGTGCCCAGTAATGACTCCTTCTGCAATTTGTACGGGGTTACATGTAATGGTAACATATCTAAATACGACTGTAGATTCTTTTTTATAAGACCCGTTGCTCCTTCTACTATTGGAATTGTCTGGGTATCTTTCTTCCACATTGTTCTCATTTCTGCCTGCTGATCCTGATATTTTATGACTTTGTATCTCTCTGCACACAAGACACTGTAGTCACTGGGTGTGGCAATTTCAATGATCAATGCTATTTTTGTCTTCTTTTCTTGGACCACTATATCCAGTTTTCTAGCATCTATCTTTTGAACTGTTGGTAATGGGTGATCCCATGTGATGTAGACTTCATCATTTTCTATGATGCTTTGTGGCTCATGTTTCTATTGTTTTTCAGCCACTTCAGTACCATAACGTATGCACAATCCCCAGTGCAACAGTCTTGCCCCACTATTATGCCTTTCAGTACACAGTCCTTCTGCCATTATGTCACAACCAGCAACGAGGTGTGCAACTGTGTCCAATTCTGTTTTACAAACCCTGCATTTATCTGTTTCTCCCACATGTTTAATGGACTTTGTAGAGCAGTGTGTACATAGCCCACTATCTTGGGCCACCAATATTAACCTTTCATCTCTTGGTTTGAATTCACCTTTTCTTAACCATTCCTGTATTCGTTCCTGATCAACATTAGGTTCTTCCAGACGTTTTCTATACTTGCAACTATATTTATGCATTTTTCACATTTCTGCCTTCTCATCTGATTCGCTGTCATTAGAGCAGCAGCATGAGATGGAATGGAACCACCATGCATGCACCATCAGACACCTAAGCCACAAATTGAACTCAAGTCGGCTGGGGTATAGTTAGAGCTTTATATCTCTATTCCGCTGGTGCAGGCTTGAGTTGTTCCAAACGTTTTCATCATAATATTTCCACTTATTACAGAAATGATCAGCATTTATTACTTAATTTGTACTTCCACTATATCTTGGGTATTTTTTGCATCTTACTTACTGCCCAGCATGTCAGAATCATACTTTCTGAATTGCATTATCGTTTTATGTGCCTTGATTCATCTTTTCACTTAGGATCAAAAGATTGTAGGAATTAAAAGTGAGGCAAGTGTAGAGACCATTTATGCCTTGCTGGATAACATCCTCAAGATGTACCTCACATTTACAGGAGGCTAAAACATGTCAAGCTGGGGATGAATTTGCAGATACCAATGCATTTATCAAGGCTGGTCTTAAAAGATGAGAGGATTTCACTGTTTAACATGTAAGAGCAATTTGTTCAGGATATGGGGCCCGATTTTGTAATAAGTCTGAATATTCAATATGTTTTATTTATATGTTGGTGGGGGTTAGCTCCCTATTTTGGGTGTTTGCTGGGATATTTTTTCTGTGAAGGTATAAGAGATCCAGCAGGGCCTTTGAAGGCATGGAATATCAGACATAAATCTCCATGCATGACTCTGTAAGAGACAAGAGTATAGGGGTGGGACTTCCAGGTTGTGTTGTTTACTAAAGGTCTTTAGAACAATATTATTTTTAGCTAGGAACCTTTGGGGCCTTTGTAGCTGGCTGATGTGACTTTCTTGGTACAAACAAAAATGAGTATTGTACTCAATAACCAGCCTAATTAAGGCTGAGTAAAGAGGGGTGATAACTTCATTTGACCTAGATGATATGCTTTTAGAAATCAGTTGGGCTAGACACAAAGCTTTCCCAATTACTGTTGCAATGTGGTTGGTTGAAAGAAAGGAATTTGTCAACCCACGTGCCAAATTCCCTGACTCCTTAAATTGGTTATCTTTAGATTACTCTGTAAAACCCAGGACTCATGTCGACCCAGGTGCCAAATTCCCTGACTCCTTAAATTGGTTATCTTTAGATTACTCTGTAAAACCCTGGACTCATGTCGACCCAGGTGCCAAATTCCCTGACTCCTTAAATTGCTTATCTTTAGATTACTCTGTAAAACCCTGGACTCATGTCGACCCAGGTGCCAAATTCCCTGACTCCTTAAATTGGTTATCTTTAGATTACTCTGTAAAACCCTGGACTCATAAATATCTATGCTATTTTCAGTTTCTACTTTTGTTATTTTCATCGTTTCTTCATTTTACTCCTCAGTTTGTAAATAGTTCTCTCATTTATCAAGTCATCTATTTTAGGCAAGTCCCTCCTTAAAGACATCTTCATTTTGTGAGACTTTACGTTAGAGTAATTTCATCAATATTCTTGTTAACTTTCATCATTTACTAAATTACCAGTCAGGCTCATTGACATTGAGTTCCTGTTGGAGTTAGCCATTTAAAAAGAAATAATAATAATAATAATAATAATAATAATAATAATAATAATAATATGCCATAACAGATGTATATGCATGATTATATATTGAAAGCTAATTTATATTAAAACCACAAACAGCTGGTTGTGTTCCATTATGTGTTCATAAATTGTGCATTATCAATGGGAAGCAGTGTAGCTCCATAAATCTTTGCTACCCTGCATTGAAAAAGTTACCCCTACCATACTGTCTGTGCACATGCTGTAAATAAGCTGAACTTAAGAAACTATATCCACACATTAAAATTCTACATAGCCGTATGCACACCAAGGTCCAAAAGCAAAGCAATGTTAAAAAAAAATCTTGAGCTATCAGCAGTTCTACTTTAACATGCGTAAACATCTGAATGTAAAGAGTCCAATGTTTGTGCATTGATGTCTCAGTTAAACAGATGTAACTAAGTGCACTAAAACTGGTGTGCTGTATAAATTTCACTACGTAAATGGGAGTGCACTTGCTGTGTGCATCCCTAAATTGTCCCAGGATACTGCTGTATAGCAGGAAATGCCAGAAAAAAATAAGTTCCATAACAGAATGCCATCATTTATAAAAAGGGAGTAGTACGTTCTTTTAAATAATTGCATTATATAGTAGTAATGTATTCTGTATGTATCCCACTTGGATGTAGGTAATGCAGGTTTATCAATGGCTGCCTTTGTTTGGTCACTCTGGCTTCACACATGTGACATGACTACACCAGCTATGAATAAATAATACATTACCCTCACCTAAGGAGTACCTATTGCTTAAATATATATAGTCTATTTGTGTTTCTAGTGGAAAACCCATTATCTTAAGATGGATGCTGTCTATTTACACAATGAACTCTTTATCACATTAGTAGTACAAGAGCCAATATTACACATCATGTGAAAATGTAGTACAAATATGTTACCTCATAAACAACCATCTGTCCCTTGAAGATGGCTAGAAGGTGGGCAGGTTCTTTACCCATGGGTACACGGACTTGAACTGGTTCTCCATTATACTTTTGGTCTAGAATCACAGCTTGGTATGCAGATGCAGTAATCTCATCTTGGCTAGCATGCCGCCCCTAGAAATAAAAGCAATAATGATCATCAGAGTATAATTTATAAGTGCAATAGGTGAGGGAAACAAGACAGGCAGCGAAAGAGAGACACAGTGTGAGAGAGACTGAGACAGGAAAAAAGAAAGTAAAGAAAAAACAGGGAGAAAGAAATTTTCAAAAGAAAACTGCAATGTACAAAAGTTAAAAGCTGATAGAATAAAAATGCAAGCGGGGAGATATAAAAAGCACAGAAAATACTATTCTCAGATTAGGAAATGAAAAACTGAAAACTGTACTCATTAAATTAACAGCTAGCTCAGAAACCAAAGCAGCTAACAATTTAATAGCTTTTAATAGCAATGAAAGCAATTCTGCATAAATACCTGACTGAGCTTTCAGACTTCATGACTCATTTTGCTGTTTACCAGTTGTTTTGGCAGGATTAGGTACCATTATTGAAATTGTAGATTATACTTCTGTTTGATCTTAAGATGCCCACTGAGAGTATGTTAGACAAAACTGGGCGTATTATAACTTATGTTGGATAGCAAAGTCTGTGCACTACAGATATCTGACCTCATTAAACATGTTTGATTTCAAAGAGTGTTTCTCTTCATGACATTTAGATTTCCTATAACATCACTTGAATTTTGTCTTGCCTGCTTTATATTTGTACCTATTCTTTCAATCCCATTGTTAAATTCAAACATACAAAGGAGCTAGTAAATGTTTGACTACCCATGTCAAAGTTTATATGCCCCAACTAAATCCTTTGGGAACCATTACCTGACAAATTTCATTGGAAATATGGCTAGGCTTAAAAGGGCCCCTTGGTGTGTTAGCCCAGTATTCTACTATGATACTGTCTTGCTATCTTGTAAAAGGGTCTATGTCAGAAGATCGAATTTTCAAACACTCAAAATTTATGTGGTTGAGACCATATGACTGAGCTTCTGAAAACTTGAACTTCAAAAAAAAAACCCACAAATAAATACAAAAATCTGCCTTTTTTTTACATTTTTGCAGGGGGCAAGTCCCCCTGCACCCCCACACCTCCTGAAAATTATATATAACAACTCCAAGATTGCACTACAATGGGGAAAAGGGTAAATTTCCCAATCCTGACTGTACAACGAAAAATTAGACAAACTCAGGAAACCACAGGCTAAAGGCTCTCAGTCCACTCCAACAAACAACCGCAAATGGTTATAAATTAATTTATTGTAAGCGCTTTTGCTGGAAGAAATTCTCCAGCTTCCTCAGACAAAAAACACTTTTACCATTGAACACACTCTTAAAATTTCATTTGAAAAAACAGGCTGCCAATGAAATTCATTGAGCCTCCTGATGTCATGCAAGCACATTAAAAATTTGCATAGCCTTTAGCCTGTGCGATCCTGACTGTACCACAATCTCTATTCAAAAGCTTCAGGTTTTCAAAAACTTGATCATATGGTATCGACCATGTGAATTTCGAGTTTGTGAAAACTTGAACATCTGATAGGGACCCCTTGTATGTGTGTCTTTACATATGTGTGTGTGCTGTGTAGCCTTATGTCCTGGGTAGTGGCTGAAAACAGCATCTTACCAGCTCACCATTCCAGTTAACAAACTACAATTAAATAAGCAAATAAAATAGTGCAATTAAATATGGGAAAAGATAAATAAGGATGAGCTATTAACCTACCCTAGGTTTATAGGAATCAACAGTGACTATGCATAGTAATTAGGCATATATTAATTTGAAATTGATACATAATAATGACAACACACCCTCTTCAAATAAAAACAGATATATAATGTAGAGGGTTATGACTGGGTCATTGATTGTATCCAGCTTATATATTTAAAACATGGATAGTAAGATTTTCACAAGGAGAGAATAGTAAAGCAAAGCTCACAAGGTGAATTGTGACATCCATGTTGAGAACACATGATTAAACAGTTATGCTCAGGGTGATCAAATCATAATTCTTTGTATTATACAGAGCTCTAGTTGCTCTGCTGGTCTACTAATTACAGAAAAAAAGGGTAGGAGTGAAAAAATGTTTTACAATTAAATAAGTAAATTTTGAAAGCCATAAAACACGTTGCATTGCAACAGACAGTGGCCAGTAGTTGTGTCCCCCTGTTGGACAAATGGCTTTAAAAACTGTTAGATACTTTGCCATACTTTTCCCCACTTTTTTGTGTGTTAGAGAGAGAAGCATATTACAGGTTTAAAGCTGTGAAAATTCTTTGCACTCTGTTCTGTGATAGCTGTTAATGTTCTTACATGAGACTAGAACTTAACAGCACTGAAATGGACTTAACAAAACTTTGTTAAGCATTTTTCTTACATCAGAAAGGTGCTTAACAAAGATGCATTTTTCCCGAATTTGGAGTATAATCATAATGATCCATGTATTGCAATCCATACTAGCACACAATGAGCAAAATTGAGCATGCAAATTGCCATGTATTTGAGCTGTGACATTATGTTTGTTAACCAACAAGGGGTGCGATATTAATATTAATATTATGATACCCAACACATAAGTGTGCCATAGAAAACCAAGACCTTATACATAAGTGTGTGACAGAAAACCAGTGGGGCCATAAGGATTAGTGCTGTGAGAGGACATTTACAAGAACTGCCAAGTATCCTTGTCCACTGTACTACTAAATGTAAATCAACCTTGGTAAAGTCATGTATTTGTGCACTAGGGCATTATTACTCAGACAAGTTACTGTTCTACTGTGTAACAGTCAGGTTAGAATTCATTATGGTTTCCTGGTAGTATACTATACTCAGCTCCTTGAACTGAACCTCTGTTTTGAAAAAGACTGCATGGCATTTAATATCTGTCTCTCTCTCTCTGTCTGTCTCATGCTCTCTCATCAAATAACTGTTTCCATTTATTTACTATTTCTTAAGCTGCTAAGACTGAATAGGTAAAAGTGCTTTAACCACTAAGCTATAGTACCAGTCAGTAGCAGTTTAGAGGTCAATGTCAAATACCCAAACTATAATAAATGTTTTAAAAAGTGGAACACCTTTTAGTCTTATGACTCTTCTTCCCCACCTGTGAGTTAAATCCATTATTTTAAATAGAAGACTCTTGTGTTTCTGGTAGTTTTTTTTAACAGAATGGGTGAAGGGGTGGGAAAGGTTAACAGAAGAAATGGGCATGTGTATATTTTAGGGGGGGGGCAATAGGTTCCTATGCAGAAGATGTGGCACTGCACACAGACTCTGAACAGGAACTGCTGTAAATGACAGGGCACCAGAATGCAAAACAAAAGGTACATGGGATGAAACAGAGTATGGGCAAGTCAGTGGTTCCGACAGCAAATTGGGAAATCAGAAAAACCTGAAAACTGAGATAGTGGAACAGGTTAACAGCTTCAAATATTTACAGGGAGGTGCTGACTGTTTAGAAGGGAAGTGTGAAAGAGGAAGTCAAAGTTTGAATCAGAGTTGCTAGCTTCAACTGGCACAAAGTATCAGGGGTAGTTTATGGCATAAGAATGCCAAAGAAGCTGTAAAGTAAGGTATCCAAAAAATGTGACCAGGGCTTTTATGTGTCACTGAAAGCTGGGCAGTGAAGGTAGTGCAGCTGAAAAAGTTTGAGGTGCTGGAGATGAAGTACCTGAGATGTGTAGTAGGATGCACAATGTGGGACAAATTAAGTTAAAGTAGTCCCAATTACAGAGAAGGCCAATGAGAACATATTACTGTGGTTTGGTGGAATGAGCTCAAAAGTAAAGAATGATCTGGTAAAACAGATTTGGAAAAAATAAGAAGAAGGCAAGAAGAGACACAGATGTCCAACCAAGAAATGAATGGACTGTGTGAAAAAAGACCTGCAACAATTAGGCATGACAATCCAAAAAGGTAGAAGAATGGCACTGAGCAGAAAAAGGTGGTGACAGCTGACATGGTACCCCAACCCCATCAAAAACGTGAAAAGGGGGGTTGTTGATGATGATGATGAATAGGCATCATCAAAAAAGCTAACAAAACATCAAAATATACAATATAACTTGCTTTGTTTCTTATAATTAATAGAAAACATGTCTGAAAAAAAGAGATTTTTTTTTTCTTGGGACTCTACTGTCATCAACTGGAAACAGCATTTATAAAGATACCTGCCATATCAATCATATTGTAAAATGATTTATTAGCCTGTTGAGAAATCTACAGAAACATTTTCATATTTAAAGCCGGAATATGAGTCCTTTATGGCTGATAGTGTACTTGAAGCATCAAAATGCTTCATTATCAGATGAGTAACTGCAGTTAAAGAAAAAGAATGCCACTCTTCTTCAGTTATTTCATAAATGGGTGTTAGAAAAAGTCTGTTTGGGATGGATTATGTTATATAATATAAGGGTGTACATTTAAATGAAAATAAATAAATACATACATAAATAAACAGTTACGCTCTAAGAATAACTCTAGAGAACTGAACATCAAGGGTGGCCACCTTTTTAAATGCACATACTGGGACATTTTTCATGGAAATGTGACATTCTGCAGAACAAACCATACCTATAACAATTATAAAGAACTGGGCTGCACTGTTTTGCCAAAATAAGTGTAGTTCTTATTAAATGTCAGTTATACTGTTTCATATAATATGTATGCTTTTCAGATACAAAATACTTATTTTGTGTGACTATTAAAGGAAGCTTAGGAAATGTTTTTGTTCTAAAATCTCCGGACCTTTGCCATTTTTTATGTTTGATTTTTCTGCAGGATACAGCTGTCCAAATAGAAATTGCCCTACATAAACAGGGACAAGTGGTAACCACAGTTATTTTCCAATGAGGGGATACATCTGTCCTTCACTAACAGCCCATACATTCCAGTAGCTGACATCCTACCAGTGTGAAAACAGAAGTGTTGTCAACAGCATCCCATCTGTTGTAGATTCATTTGTTTACCAGGTAAACCCTGGCCACAAAGGGCAGTGTAAAGTTAACATAGTTGGACAGTTATAATAGCTAGTCAACCATTATGTTTTTGAAAGGTGGGAGGAAACTCACACAAATATTGGCAAATCCACACAGCCACTGAGAGAATATCAAAAGCAAACTCTTGACTCTAACCCTGTGAGGCAGAGACCTTCACCACTTAGCCAAAAATGCTGCTCATCTTAAGTTTGGCAGTCAAGATATCATGTAAATAGTTGTACGAGAAGGAAATTATGTTTCCAGAATAGAATGAAAAGTTAACTCAAAGAAATATTCAGAGCTACATTCTAAACAAGAATAGTACTTTATTACACTATCTAATAGCATAAAATGTAATTTAGCTAGGGGATGTAACGTCACAGTTTACCACCACTAAAGGTGTTTGGATTTGCAAAGTGACAGTGTGCATGAGTATAGCAACTAAGGTGTGAAACAGATTTTTTAACAAATCATATAATTTACAGATATTTAGCAAAGACTCTAATCATGTAATCTACAGTGTAACAACTTGTTACCTGCCACTTTTTATAATATAATTAAATTGCTGTTCAGGTCAAACAGGAAAAAAATCAAACACTCTAATAAGGGGTTTAAAGGGGAAAACTTCAGCTTCAGCAGGGTAAATAATTAAATTAATTAAAAATTAGTTTTCTGATATCCTCAATATGATAAATGAAAACAAGAAGAAATTAAATTGTAAATGCAGGGCTGCCTACATTTTAATATATTTATACTTGCAAATTATTTTTATATAGTTGGTTCTGCATTTATTCTATGTATATAAAAGTAAATTATATATGTGATAAGAAAAGAAAGAGAACTGGTGTATGATTTGTAGCTAAAGAAACCAACAAAGTGTCAAGATTTTCATATTAAAGTAGTTTACACTAGAAAACGTATGCTGGAAATGGAAATTAAAACCATTGTTTCAGAGTTTCAATGATATCTTTATAAAAGTAATTTGCTAGCTTGACTGGGCTGTGAAAGTCAGAAAAGAATGTATACAGTATATGTCTGATGAAGTGTCTTGAACAGACATGAAAGCACTAACAGTTTTTAATTTGTCTAATTAAAAGTTTATTTACTCCCTATTGGCTGTGTTTGTGACAAACAAAAAATGATTGACTTTAACAATTGGCTTTGTTTCTGGAGTCATTCTAAGGGATCTAGTACCTGACAGCCTGGGAAGATATGATCAACAGACAATGATGCTTTGCTAGAGATGGCCTGCCTCTGTCCCTCTTGGGTTTCAGGCTTCTGGCAAAGGCCCTTGCCTCCCCTATAGTACCTTTTTTAGGAAAAATCATAAGGTTGATACTACGAACATAAACATTTCAACAAAACGCAAATTAAAGGTCATGCTGCTAAACACTAGGAGTCTAAACATGAAACTGCACGCATTGCAAGCATTCTTAACCCTGGAAGATGTTGACATTTGTGCAGTCACAGAAACCTGGTTCAAAGCTGCAGAGAGCACCTCAGTCATACCTGGTACTCATCCTATCACACATTGAGACCCCAAACCGTGGGCCGCAATGCCAAATGAGGTGGAGGTTCAATATATATATCAAAGACATACACCTTCAAGCTGGTTAAACAGTATGACGCAAAGGAGACACTTCAGGTGCAGTTAACCATTGACAAGACCCTTATTCAAATCACAGGTAGCTACAGGCCCTCAAATTTGACAAAAGATGCACACTCCACTATCTGGACCTCTTCAAATCTATCAAGATTCAAGCATTTACCCTGATGCTGGGCGACTTTAACTATCCAACCATAGATTGGAAAAACTACTCATGCCAGAACACAAATGCCCAGAGATTCCTCGATTTTATCAATGCAAATGCCTTGGAACAGCTAGTTGATGCTCCCACAAGAGGTGATAATATCTTGGACTCAGTGTTAACCAACATGGGTAAACAATGCAGCATCCCTGCAGTATCATCCTCTCTGGTAAGATCCAATCATAAAGTGGTCACTTTTGAAGTTACCATCTCCCCTGACCCCCCCCTCTAGCTAGGGTCAAACAAAAATACTTCTCCAAAGCTGATTACATCCTCCTGAGGGATGATATAAACAGCTTCATAGCCCCCTCCCTATCTGTAGGAACTGGCACCAATGTCCAAATCTTCACCAAAGGACTATACAAGCATTTACATAGATGCATGAAATCAGGAATACCCGACAGGACAAAATCATCCTCCACAAGGAAGTAAACCTGTCTGGTGGACATCTGCAATAAATAAACTATATAACAAAAGAAAAAAATTGCTGCCCAGGACCAAGAAGGAGCAGGTTCCGAATTCGAAGCAATCTTTCCTTAGCCTGAACAAACAAATAAGAGCACTAGTGAAATCCTCTAAAGCCAACTTCAAGTCCAAATTGGCCACATCTACTAGAGACAGTCATAAGGCCTTCTTCACATATGTCCGCAGTCTCAAAGGAAGCATCCAGATCAGTTCAGAAATGGTGGTCAAGGACACCACATACACAAATGCTGTAGATATAGCCAACCTACTGGCTGACAAATTCAGTGAAAACTTCTCCCCTTTGTCCCCCCATCAGTAAATCAGGACATACCCAATACCTGCTCCCCTCCCTTTATCTCTAGGGAACAGGTCATCACTGCCCTCACAAAGGCAAAAAATACAGCCTTCGTGGAACCCAATAACATCCCAGGCTGCATCCTACATGAACTCTTGCATGAACTTGCAGCACCATTAGGCATCCTATTCAACCAAAGCCTGAGTACCGGCTTTGTCCCAGCCGAGTGGAGGACAGCCACTGTCATCCCTTTACACAAAGGTGGAGCATCCACAGATCTGGGAAATTATAGACCCATCAGCCTAACTAGCCTGATCTGCAAGGCCATGGAATGGATTATCATGGACCTCATTAACAGGGACATTGGCAACCTCCAAACATTCGATCCCACACAGTTTTGCTTTGTCAAGGGGAGGTCATGTCTGTTAAATCTGGTCAACTTCTTTGAGACAGTCACCAAAGCCATGGACAAGGGGAAGATGGTTACACTGCCTACCTTGACCTGACCAAAGCCTTCGATACTATTTCCCACTTGGGCATAATAGACAGACTCTTTCAACTAGGCATCAATCCATATTTTTCCAGATGGGTAGCATACTGGTTCACTGATAGAACCCACCTAATCAAACTAGGGGATGACACCTCAAGCAGTAGACCCGTAACAAGCGGCATACCCTACCGATTGGTCTTGAGCCTTCTGTTATTTGGGATATACTTCTCTGATGTGCAGGCCAAAACCATATGGCTATGGCTGACCACTTTTGCAGATAACTACAAGCTGGGTGCAGTCATTAATTCCTCAAGTGAGGTGGACGTCCTCTAAGAATTTCTCACCCAAACAAATGACTGGTGCCAGAAAATGGCCTCAAACTGAATGTCAAAAAATGCATCTTCTTCATCCCCTTTGGGGAGAGTGACATCCCCATATATTATCACATTTAATAACAATGTCCTAAGCATGCAGTCAGTTGTAAGGGATTTGGGCACCCAGGTTTATACCAACCTGACTTTTGACCACCATGTTGCTTCCGTTGTACTAAAACCTTTCTACATGACCCACCTCATAAGCAAGAGTATCTCATCCAGCGACAAGGAGGTCATAACATCCTTGTATTCTTCACTTATAAGGCCAATTATTGAGTACAATGCCCCCTTCAGCATGTACTTCGCAAAGCACATGCAGCAGCTGGAGAGACCACAGAGGTTCCTCACCAGGAGAATGCAGGGCCTAAAAGCCCTGTCCCTCTACTTGGTTTCATACAGACTCCTCAGAGGTGACCTCTGTCTGGCATACAAAGCAATCTCAGACCCTGCCTTGATGGGCCTGCTGCATATCCGCAAGTCAAGCTCCACTCAAGTAACCCCCTCGTGCGACAGTATCCTGGTCTGTGGCATCAATAGGATTTGGTGGGACAGATCTGTGTCCAAGAAACTCCCCCATCTATGGAACAGACTTCCTTTCTACATCAAGCAGAGTACCTCATTATCCCTTTTTAAGCACAGCATGGATAACTTGATGGAAAACAGAAAATTCACCTCTGGAATTCCACCTGTGTCCCTGCTTGGTAGGGGCTTTGGGTGCTGACTTTTCTAAACATGGGTTAAACTCTTGGCTAGGCTTATAAGGGCCTCAGGGCCAATAGCCTAGCAACTTCCTATGATCCTATGCTGCTTGCCTACCTCCAGGAAGAATAAATGGTCTGTAAGGCTCTCATCTTCTGAAAGACCACATTCCCTACACTGAACAAGTATAGCAAGGGGAAACCAATGGCAACTGAATTTAAGGGGGTGGCAAAAATAAACAAAAAAGAAATGACCAAATAGAATTGATAGATAACAGTGTCTCAGAAAATAAAAAAATCCTGAGCATGATTCATAAGCATGTTGTGTACTACATAAGTCTAATGCATAGAAATATGTTTTCTAAATTGCCAATTGCAATTCATATACATTCATGTAACAATGCTGTAGAACCTGAACTCCTTCAAAACCAACTGAGACAGTGCATTTATGTATACAGCTAGGCAACAGAACATGAGTGATATAGTCCCCACAGTTCAGAGACAGACAGAGGGTATATCAGAGTCAGTATGGACGACTGCTTTATATTATACAATACCAAGGAATACTAAGCAGATGACATCCAATGAACAGATATCAGTATTACATGCATTAATGGCAATGTTACTAGAGTGACTGTAGCACATCCACATACAGCCTTCAGATCATCACAGGTACATAAAATGCAAAAAACACAGATATGTATGTATTGCCACAGTAGTACATGGCAACGCATGCACATAGGCATTACATACAATGGCCAGAAAAACTACAGCTGTAGATACTACCACTTGTTCCATGGTACTGGCCAGCTACACAGCTGCTCCATATACTAAATCCATCATGTAAGAAAGGCCAGTTAGCATTTGTTACATTGCAGGGCAGTAATGTCAGCCAGAGAGTCAAAGGCACAATGACTGTGGTGCCACTGCTAATGCCAAATTAAGGAAAACTGATTTAAAATGTTATATATTTTGCCTTTTCTCTTTCTAATTTCCTACTGGTATCACATTTGGTCTCCAAAATGTTTGTTTTCTGTAACCTGGGAGAGTGTGACCTTCTCCCTTGTTAAATACAACAAGGCATGTTAATATGTGACATGTCTTTAATATGCAGGTCATAACATATAATGAGAGTTCAATTTGAAAACATAGCTGACTAGAACTGTGAAAAGAAAGCAGACATTAAAATGCAGACAGTTAAAAGATATATCTTCTCATTCCTCTGCACAGATGATCTCTATTGTATCTGGCCTGGTGTAATTAAGCTTTTGTTCGTTAGAGGTGTCAGAACTTGTTTAATTACTTTTGCTATGGGAAAGCAAAACAAGTAAGAAAAAGCTGATGTAATGTTTTCTTCTAAAGAAAGGGTAATGGCTTTAGAGGACTGAACTGGGCTGTATTAATATTTGAGCCTAGTCTTTAGTCTTCAAAAAAAGATACCCAATGCTGAGAGTAAGAACACTTCAATTCCAAAAAACTGGTAAAAACAAATAAAAACAGGTAAGCGCTTTCACAATTGCTCGCTTCTTTAGACCTTAACCAAAAGCTTAATAAGCGAGCAATCGTGAAAGCGCTTACCTGTTTTATTTGTTTTTATCTGTTTTTTTTTAATTAAAGTGTTCTTACTCTGAGCACTGGGCATCTTTTTGTTTGCTGGACTTTGTTTTTGGATATCCTAGATTCCACTATGTTCTTTTGCTGTAGTCTTTATCCGTCCTCATCTTTGCTTAGAAAATATTGAATTAGCTTTCCTTGTAAGTTTGCAATCTGTTATTTCTGCCCGTTATCTTCTAGGGAAAAAACAACAGTAAAGGGCTCATTATTCTTTAACTAAGAGACAGATTTATATAGGTAACTTAGACAGAGGGTTTTCTTTCCTGTTTAACTAAATTTTATTTAAATTTTCCAAGTACATTTACAAATTCATTTGCATATTTAGCCTGTAACTCCACTGTTGTCTTATTAAGTAAAATGTATTCACTTTTAAGCTCTAGAGGTATTTATTACAAGCTGCTATTCCCTGATTCCACTTGGCTATATAATTTAAGTGTACTACTAGGGTAAAACATTAAAGGTGTATGATTTCATATTTGGCTTTTAATTAAGAGCAGTAGATAACTAGATGGCTTAAGACAAATCTTAAATGGTAGCAGCACTACCATTCCAAGAACAAAGCTATGGTGGTTAGAGAATTCTGCCAGCCTTTTCTGTAAGTTAGGTGTGTGTGTGTGTGTGTGTGTGTGTGTGTGTGTGTGTGTGTGTGTGTGTGTGTGTGTGTGTGTGTAAGTAAATAATATTGTGTATGAAAGGCAGTTGATGTGGGTAAGGGGCATTGGAAGACACTATGGTTCACAGAAACAGTGGTGAGAAAGCAGCTATATCTGAAGGTGGTCTGTGTGCAGTCTAATCTTGGGCTGAAAGTTGAAAGCTCCTACCCATGACAGCAGTGTATATCTCCCTTATGCTCTTGGGAATATATATATATATATATATATATATATATATATATATATATATATATATGTGTGTGTGTGTGTGTGTGTGGATTCACCATGTAATTTCAAAATACTGAAATCCTGTATCTCAGTATTTCAAAATTACATACCCGAACATACTAAACACCAAAACCCTAAAACCTGTCGGTACACTACATATATAGCACACACAAACACATACATACAACTACCCCCCCAACTCAAATATAATACCCTATACTACACATAAGCAGGAGGGCAAGCCCCCATACACCCCCCATGTGGGGGGTTGCACCCCCCACTTATAAATACTAACTCCGAGATTACACAGACACACACAGGTAACTCACTCCCACACATTGTACACACCCTCACACACACACATCACAGTCAAAACACACACTGACATACACTAAAGCCCCTAAACAATGCACACACATACAAACATACCCAAACTCACATCTTACCATTCACACACCACAACACCAGAAGCGCTAATTCAAAATCTCTGTACTTCGGGATTTTGAATTTCGTGCTTCTGGTTTACTGGTATTTCAGGACTAATTACATTTGGTTGAAAAAAATTTCAGGCAGCCACCTTCACTGAAAGCTCATTTGATTGAAAGCTCATTTGGTTGAATTCCATTTTGTCGAAAATGGAATATAGCCCCTGCCCCACTGCAGTGCGACCCTGGAGTAAGAATATAAAGTTAGGGGGTGTGTGGGGGCACAGCCCTCCACATTTTGCAACTAGTTTTTACTGATGTTATATGTTTCAATGTATTGTTAATGGATAGACGTATATCATACTTCATACACTGCACAATTATGTGGGGGACTATGCCCCTCACACCCCCAACACCCCCCCCCCTTACTTTATATTGTCACTCCAGGGTTGCACTGCAGTGGGGCAGGGGCTATATTCCATTTTTGACTGAATGGAATTCGACCAAATGGGTTTTCAGTGAAATGCATTTTCGGTGAAGTGGGCTGCCTGAGATCATTTTTGACCAAATGTATTTCGACCAAAAGAAGTAGACCCTTATATATATATATATATATATATATATATATATATATATATATGTGTGTGTGTGTGTGTTCATTCCACATTTGCCTATCTTATACCATGTTTACATAATACATATAGCATAAATGCCCAATGTTTGCAGCTTATTTCAGGAGAGCAATATTTATTTGCATTTCCACTTATTCTCACTTCAAGCATAAACACAATATCCCCCATCATAATTTGAACTTTATCATTCTATCTCCAGAATTCCACCTTTACACATGCCATCATGTATTAATCCCCATATGCAAAATTCAGGGTACTCCACTTTCCTGCTCCTCAAGTTTCAGAAGTTTACCCACATTTTGAGTATTGAGGTAGACTTGTGTACACTTTCTTTTTTGTACTAATGAGGCTGATGCCAGCTAGGACATTTTTACTTGTATTTCTGGCAGTATGTGCTTCCATTCTTCACATTTTTGGGTGGCAGCTGTATGATTCAAATCCCATCTGTGCCACAGATCATCACAGTTTGGTGACAATGACCGTTTTCACATTTGGAGGGAACTTGCTTAGGATACAGGGATTGTTTTTATTCATCTTAATCAGTTTTATTACTAAAGGTGCATGTAAACTCAGCCACAAGTTTGGTTTTGCACAGTAGTTATTTTATTTTATAGTTAGTTTAGTTTAGGAAAAGACTCAGAAAGTGAGCTGCTTTAGCAGTTATACTAAAATATCAGTAGTGCATGTAACAAGAGTGCAAAGCAAAAGGAATCCAGCATGAACAAATGCCCTAAGATAAGCATGTGCCAGTTTTGTTTGCAGCCATATGGCAGCCTGGTAACAACCTAGCAGAAGCTGTTGGTTTGCAGGAAGGAGACAATGGGCAATCTGTTTCTTCTTAGGAAGACCTGAACACCCAGCTGGAATTAAAGAGACTGACACTTGAAATGAAACATACAGTACTTGCATCAGCAGGGAGAATGCAGCAGATGGAGATAGAAAAAAAAAAAAAGAAGCAACCCAAGTGTGAATGAGAGATGATTATTCTTCAACAGAATCATGTGAGTCATGGGGAGGGGGAAAGCCAAGCACTAGAAACCTAAATCAGCACAAACTGTTTTCCTCAGCATAAAGAGGAGAATTAATTGGATAGCTTAGTACGGGCATTAATAAAGGGGATTGGGCTAGATTTTCAACTCCCTTGCTTATGTGTAAAGCAATGCACACTGTTTCTAAATTTAATGATGTTGACTATTTAAATTATGCCAAAGTTAAAGAATGTTTGCTTGTATGTTTTAAACTGAGCCCAGGGATGTACAGAAGGAAATTTAGAGAATTTAGAAGAAAGGCAAATGAAAGTGTGACTGAATATATTGTGAAAATCAACACTTGTTTTCATAGGTAGGTGAATGGATATAAGGTTATCAGATCTGAAATGCTTGCAGATCTTTTGGTAAGGGAACAAGCCCTCATCACTTTGCCTGAAAACACGAGGACATGGCTGGGAAACTGGGAGTGTAGCTCTGTTGAGAAGATGGGGAGGAAAAGGACCTTTAGCTAACAGGTTGCTACTGCGTGAGGGGCATCCAGCACAGTACATGAGTATAAGAGAATCCATGGGGGCAGCCTAGGCCATCACAGCAGGTTGCACAAAACAGGGAAACCATGGTTTCTGGCACACAACCAGGGTTTTGGGTTAATGGTTTCAGAGGTAACTAAATGAGGCATGTATGGTCTTGTTGTCTACTGAGAACAGCAGGAGAATAAACGTCTCAGGACTCATCAAGTAAGACCAGCCCTGCGACAATGGTGAGTGTTGGTGAGACAATAGCTAAACCTAACTATATCAAAAGTCTGTATTTATCCTGGTAGGGGCACAGCCTCAGACATGTCCATACTCAAACCTGTAGTAGCCAGAACTACATGGACTTCAGCAAAGCCTATGACGTGGGCCTAATTAGAAGGCTAATCAGGGACTGGGGAGAGGGCCAAGGCTGGATAGCTGCATGACTGAATAGCAGTACACAGAACTGTGTGGTGAGAGGCACAATATTGGGGAATTAAGACAGTGACTATGGAGTACCACAGGGGTCTGTCCTAAATTCAGTACTTTTTAGGGTGATTGTCTCGGATGACTTCTACAGAATAGAGAACAAAATTTCCTACTTTGCTGATGATGTAAAGATAAGTTCAGCAGTGTGGGTTGGGGGATGGAGAGTCTAGCAACGTTTGAGAAAAGGTTGATCAAGGTTGCAAATATGGCAGCTGAGGTTCAGTACAACAACATACTGTACTTATGGCACAGCATCTCTGGATGAAGTATCATCTGGGATGAATGAAAAGGATCTGGGTGCTGATCACTACTGGATTTGACCAGTGTTAGCAGAATGATAGGCCACTGGTAGCAGAAAAGAGAAAACTGCAGTGTATCCTCAGGAGGACAGATTCAAAATGCAAAGAGATAATGTGTCCACTCTAGTGATTCTTGCTACTGTGAACAGTATTCAAGGCCATATACAGCCAAGGACATCAGACTTCTGGAAGGAATCCAGAGGAAAGCTACTAGAAAATCTGTGGCATAAAGGGAAATAAATACAGCCAAAGGCTAGAGGAGTTAAGAGTTCATCTCACCTGATACCAGAAGAGAAAGAAAAAGAGAAAGAGAGAGAGAAACAGGATATGATATTGTTGCACAAAATGTCACGGAGATGTGATGGGATCATTCTGAACAGGAAGAAGAGGGAGTGGGGTACATAGAGTAGATTGTATGGACCAACTATGTTCTGGATCTCTGGATATAATTTTTCACAGCCAGGGATACGGACCCATGGAATGGAATACTGTTCTACTGGAGTGAGTGACACAGAAGGAATCCACAGTGGCATTCAAGAGGGTATGGGATAGCTGGAGAAATGGTACAGAGGAAGATAAAGTTGGAGGAGAGGTAGAATGTTAAACACACTTAAATGGCAGTCTAGATATATTGTATTACCCCCGACTACCCTTAAGCAAACATAATATATTGAAGTCTCTCATAGAGCTACTGCAAGATGAGTTACTGTCTAGTTTATGAAGAAGAGGGCAATGCTAAGGTTTCATGAATGTATTTCTGACCAGTGTCATGTGAGTGTCCTCAGTGGCCATTGCTAGAATCTGTTTTAACATTTTATTTTTGGAAAAATCAAACAGTACCAGAAAATATAGTAATGAGATACGCTTGAAATTAACCACAAGTGGGACTTTCCTGGACAGCAGAAAAACATTAGTAAGTATATAATGCTATACAGTTATTATATCAAACAGTAACATCATTGTGTGTATGTCAGCCATGTTAAGACATAAGTATCATTAGTAGAAATGAATGACTGTATAACAGCAGTAAGGCATCCCAGTGTTCTGTGAAACTGGGTTATAACAGCACTCCAGGGGAGGATGAAGCACTCACCTTATTCTTCAACTGTCCTTAGAAGTGATACAGATAGAGACTCACAATCTACCATGTCTTATTGCTTAATAAACTCCCATCAACCAACACCTAATGTTTTCTTGTACCAAGCCACGTGCATCTTACCTGCCAGATGTAGAGAATGTAGCAGATCTTGTTGTTAACTTTGTAGGTGTAGAGTATAAGGTAACAATCTCCACCATAGAAGTGCCCTAGCCACCTCCTTTCCACAGGGACCAGTTCCAGGTTTTCAATCCTCCAGACCTAAAAAACAGACAAGAGAATAATGGATGTTCTGCATGTCATATATAGCTAAATAGTGATAAAATTATGCAGACACCCATCTTATTTACTGTCTCAATGGCAGACAGCGTTATGTCCCCTCTGGGCATCCTAGCTGATCTGGGTTTGCATATCAGGCCTTGGTACTTGTGGTACTTGAACAGCTGACTGTAGAGTGACAACAGGGAGTGGTCTGTGCAAATCTGCCCATCCCAGCAGGAGTGAGGGACCACTTCCATTCCTAATTATCAACAGCCTTGAGGTCCTTTATAAATAAGCATTATAATGGAGATTTTTTTTTCTGTCAGGTATAGCAGCTCTTATTTTGTAATGTGTATATATTCATCATATTGATCACTGTAGCCTTAGTTATATGGGTTATATCCTGCCAAGGATGTAACAGGCAGCCATTTTCTAAAGCTTCAGGGTACCTTCCACATACCCAGACTGATAGACAGCTTGAGCTGAGTTGTCTAAAAGACAAGTTTGGGTGCAAACCTTTTAGAGCTTTACTGCTGCTGAAGAGTACTATCTGAGGTTTTTGAGGATCAATGGTCAGCTTGTACTTTCATTTGCTGGGCAGATATGTTCCCTCTAGGAAAACAAAACTTCCATTTTCTTAATTTTGTTGATATTTTATTACTTTCCTGTATAGGAAAGTTATTTTATATCTGGGAATCTTGTGTTTTAACAGACTGCCTTGAGAATGTAATGCACTTTTAAAATGGAGCACTCATTTTTTTTCTGTCAGGTTAAACACATTGGTGTAAATTATCTGAAAACATTTTTTCTTTGGAGAAATTATGTTTATTTTACTTTTGTGAGGTTGGCATAGTATTTTAAAATGCTTTTACTGTGTCTTTCTGTTAAAAAATAATGTTTGTGGATTGATAGTGTTGGCTGGCAATTGCTGCTTGCCTTCTCCAGGAAAGAGGCACAATTTTTGTCTTGACCATAGAACATGCTACTGGTTCCACAGCTGGTCCTTCTTCAAGCCACAAAAAGAACCTCTGTTCCCGCAGGCTAGCAGTTTGCCTCAGCCAAAGGTGGTAAATTTGCTGTGATCATTTGTACCTCAGACCACTCATCTTTTACCTCAGATTCCTCTGGTGTAGTACCTACAGCCACTATGGACTGGGAGTTAGCCATGTCCTCTGTGGCTGTTGGGGACCCTCAGTGGGTAAGGGAGACTAACTCTTGTTGATCCTGGGAGAAAGAATGCCTGTTTTGTCAGAATGATGTACCTATCCATGGGGAAGTTGTTGCTGCCATTAATAACAAGGCTGACCCTATTTTTCCTGTCAAAAAGAAACAGAAAACCAAGCATGTCATGTATCTTCTCCTCAACAATTTTCTTTGGATAGGAGTAGTTTATAGGGTCTGGATCAGGGTTTAATTCAGGCTGTTGATCCTTCACGTAAAGTAGTTTCAGGAAAAAGAAAGAGGGATTCCACTTTTCTTGAAGTGATTCAAGATCTGAATAGGAAGATGTAAGGATGGAAACATTTTTTTGACCACAGATTTCTGATTTAGACACAGAGAAGAGCTCAGTTTTTGACCTCCCTGTGGGTGTTTCTTTTTCTCTGAGACTATTGATAGAATGTGCCAGTGTTTTCTGTGGGAGAGCACTGTGGGTTCTCAGTCCAGCAGAAAATAGTATGCATTGTTACAGAAGGATTTTCCAGAACCTACACCTATTTCCTCCTATTCTATCTGCTTTAGAGGATGTGTGTGTTACTGCCTGCAATTTTCCTGATACCCAGCCAGCTACCCTTAAAAAGGTAGATAGGATGTATAATGTTCCTCTGTCTTTTACATTCTTATACACTATTTTCAAACCTGACCCAGCAGCTATAGGTTTAATTGATCCCACTCCTGCTAAGCACTTAGTTATTTCCAATCTTATTCTTTTTGATAAGGAGGGAAAATTATTGATAGATATGGGGAATAATTTTTGACTTCTGCTACTTTGGTTTTGAGAACTTTGAAATGTAAGGTTCATATGTTAAATCTTTAGGTTGACATACTGTTAAAGTATGAGAGAGAAATGTTTTATCTGCTACTGAAAACCTCCAAAGCCAATTATGAGTTGAAATTAGCCTCCAAAACAAAGGGAAACCACAAGTACTTCTTCAGTTACGTTAGTAACCTCCATGGCAAAGCCCAAATTTGTTCTGAACTAGTACTTAATGGTACCACTCACACTGATCCTGTTGACTTAGCCAACCTGCTAGCTGATAGGTTCAGTGCAAACTTCACCCCCTTATCACCCCATAAAGGGCCAGTTGACATCCCCAATACTTGTCTCACACCTCACATCTCTGTAGATCAAGTATTAAAGGCCCTATCCAAGGCAAAGAACACAGCCTTCATGGGACCTGATCGTATCCCAGGCTGTATTCTGTACCATCTCCAGAAAGAACTAGCTAAACCATTGAGCACCCTATTCAACCACAGCCTAACTATAGGCTTAATTCCAGCAGAGTGGAGAACTGCCATTGTCATCCCTTTGCACAAAGGTCGTGCCACTATGACCTGGGAAACTATCACTCCATCAGCTTGACAAGTCTGATCTGTAAAGTCAGGGAGCATATTATTATGGATCTCATAAACAAGGACATAGACAATCTCCAAGCACTCGACCCCACCCAATTCGGATTTGTCAGGGGCAGATCTTGCCTACTGAACCTAACTGATTTCTTTGAGACTGTCACCAAGGCCCTGGATGAAAGAAAGTCAGTACATACAGCTTACCTTGACCTGGCCAAGGTCTTTGACATAATCCCCCACAGGCATCATCGAAAAGCTAACACAACTTGGTGTTAATCCCTATCTAGTCAGATGGGTGACCAACTGGCTCACAGATAGGACCCACAAGGTCAAAATAGGTGCTGCCACCTCCAACAGCAGAACTGTCACTAGTGGTGTTCCCCAGGGATCAGTCCTGGGACCCCTACTGTTTGACATATACTTCTCAGAGGTCCAGGCAAAGACAAAGGGCCTATGGCTGACCAAGTTTGTGGATGACTGTAAGTTGGGTGCTGTCATTGACTCCCCAATTGATGTTAACATACTGCAAGAGGGTCTCACAGTTACAAATAACTGGTGCCAAAATCATGGCCTTAAGTTAAATGCAAAAAAATGTATTATCATGCCATTCGGCAAAATCATGGCCCCTACTGATTACCCCATCAACAGCAACCAGCACACAACCTGTAGAGAGAGACCTGGGTACTCAGGTTGTCAACAATCTCACATTCGACCATCATGTGGTGGTGGTGGTCAGAAAAGCCTTCTACTTGGTTCATCTTATAAGTAAAGGGATTGCATCCAGAAAAAAGAAGGTTATTACCTCTCTGTACTCCTCCCTTATTAGACCTATGATTGAGTATAATGCCCTGTTTGGTATGTACCTCTCTAAACACCTGCACCAACTGGAAAGGCCAAAGAAATACCTCACAAAGAGAATCCATGGCCTCCAACACCTATCCTATGTGGACAGGCTTAAATCACTATCACTCTACTCGGTATCATACAGATTGCCTTGAAGGTGATCTGTGTCTCACCTACAAGGCAATCTCGGACCCTGCCCTTCTAGAGATGCTTCATATCTGTAAGTCTAACTCCTCGCACATTACTTGCTCCATAGGCCTAAATCTAATATGCAGCATCAACAAAACCTGCTGGGAAGACAGATTTGTCTCCCAGGGGCTGCCCCATCTCTGGAATAGATTTCCCGTACATGTCAAACAGAGTACCTCACTGGTCCTCTTCAAATGCAACCTTGATGAGTGGATGGGAAATCATAAATTTGTCCCAGGAGTTCCACCTTTGTCCCTCATTGACAGGGATGACAGGTGCTGACTGAGGTTTCTTTTTTGGGGATAAGCTATTGGCTAGGCTTGTAAGGGCCCCAGAGCTATTAGCCAAGTAACCTCCTATGATCCTATGATCCTATGCAGTTTCTTCTTATGAGGAAAACTCTGCTTTAAATAACTACTACTTATTTACTGCTTGTGTCTGACTCTGTTGATAATTCTTCCAGGGCTATGGTAACTGGTACTTTTTTGAGGAAGTTTGCATGGCTGCATTCTCAGAACCTTCCAGATGATGTTAAAAATGAGATCTTAAATTCTCCCTTGGATAGAGATATAGTGTTTTCAATCTCTGCTGCAGAGGTGATCAAAAAGTGTGATAAAAGGGGCAAGCAGATGTAGGGAGTCTTTATGATTTTTCAGCCTGCCTTTTCCAAATTTTCCAAAGGATTTTCTAGATCCTCATGCAGTTTTGGCAAAAAACAGAATAAACAGTCTCGGCAAAATACTAATAAACAAATCTGAATGACTATTCAAGAGACCCTGTGACCACCTCCCACCCTGGCCCCTTTTTTTCTTCCAGAAAGTCTGAATCGCCATTTTTCTTTTTGGCAACAGTTTCAGAGGAAAGGGTTCTGAAAATCATTCAACAGTGTTACAGACTGCAGCGGATGAAATTCATCCTTTCTAGGCGGTCATTCCTCATCATCCAGATCAGACCCTCTTTTGTTTCCAGTGGTGCTTTATATCATGTGCTATCCCAAGTAGTGATAGAACCAGCTCCTCCTTCCCAGGTGGAGAAGGGTTTTTATTCAAGGATGCTCCTAGTACCAAAATATGAATGAAAATTCTTGGAGACCAGATCTGGACCTTCCTTTCCTAAACCTGTCTGTGATAGTGCCCATATTAAAAATGATGTCACTTCACAACCTGTTACCTCTTCTTCCTTTTTCAAGATTCCTAGACTTAAAAGATGCTTATCATCACATCCCTATTCATCCTTTTTCATCCAGACTTCAGATGTTTCTTAAGGGTTTGTGCATCTGGATCACATTCTCAGTTCTCTGCCTTATCCTTTGGACTATCCACTGCACCAAGAGTGTTCACAAAGTGTCTAGCTCCAATTATAGCTAATTGCAAGCTACAGGGTATCCACATTTTTCCATATTTAGACGACTTGCTTATCTTTGAAGAGTCTTTTTCAAAGTGTCAAGAATCTCTTTCTTGGGTGACAGATCTCTTTCACAAGCTGGGATTCCAAGAGAACATTCAAAGTCTTTCTTGATTGCCTCACACAGGATTCTGTTCCTGGGATGTAAACTCGACACCTCAGTTCAAAGAGCTTTTCTTTCACATGAAAAATCTATTTTTATCTAGATCTGTTTATATGGTTTTCCTCTCACACTTCAGTTACTGCAAGGGGATACCTCAGGAATTTGGGTCTCGTGGCATCTGTGATTCTCATGATACTCCTGGTAAGACCCCACATGTGAAATATACCATGGAATCCAAATTTTCTTTGGTCCCAGCATCAATACCCTTTATCTTTTAAAATCCCAGTGCTGGAGTTTGTCAGAAGAGAAATTCTTTTGTCAGAAACAACAGATATCCTTAAATCCAGGTCTCCCCTTCTGATTTCCTGCTCCAAAGCAGTCACTCACAACAGATGCTTTGGACTTTGCTTGGATATCAATTTGAGGAGGGATAAAAGTGCAGGGGATGTGGGACAACAAGGAAAGATTCAAGCACATAAATATCAAGGAGATACTTGCCTTGATCAAGCCCCCTAACTCTCTGAATCATCTTTGGTTTGTGGGACCTGTTCAAGTGATTACAGACGATACCATAGTCATGTGATACATCAACAAGCAAGGGGAAAACAGGTTGTACCCCCTCTGCAGACTAGCCATGTTAGCTTGGGATATAGTGTCACAGTACAGTCTCACTCTACAGGTATCCTGTAGTCAATCAGAGCTAGCCGAGCAGGACCAAGGCAGACCCTCATAAATGGAAACTAGATCAGAGGGTCTTCCAAGATTTGACTCATCTGTGGGAAGTTCTTTATGTAGACCACTCTCCCTCCTCTCTGAACAAACAACTGATAAGATTCTGTTTCAGGACTAATCTGGCTAACTTGATGTTCTTAACATGGAAAACAGTTTTACTGATTGTTCTGACCTCTGCAAGAAGGGTATCTGAGTTGCAATCTCTTATGGTGAGTCAACCCTACCTCATTTTCCATAATGCCAGGGTTTCTTTGACAACTAATCCTTCTTCTGTGCCTAAAGTGGTATCTGAGTTTACTTTAAGCCAATTATCTATCTCCCCATTATCATTCCTGAAGCTAAAAATGAGGGAGAAAGTATATATCTTGGATGTCCACAGACACCTTGTGTACTGTCTAGACAGAACTAAATCTATGAGATCTTAGGATCAATTGTTCATTTCTTGTGAAGGTAAAAAGAAGGGGCAATCTGTGTCAGAACAGACTATTTCCAAATGGTTGTCTAAGGCTATTACTTTTTGTTATACTCAGCATCATGAAACTATTCCTGGCATGGTCAAGCCTTACTTTACCAGGGTACTGGCTTCACCAATGGCTTTTTGGAAAGAGTTGGATTCTAGACATATTCCAAAAGCTTCTACTTGTTCCTCTGTACATACTTTTACAAATCACTATAAGCTTGATTCCTTCTCTCGGTCAAGATCATGCCTTGCTAAGACCATTCTCCAGGGGCTCCTGGACTCTTCTCCTTTCACCTCCCAAATGTGTTTTGCTAAGGTAATCTATCGATATAGGCTACTGCAGCAGTAATCAATATGACGAACATAGTACAGTTGTGCAAGTAAACTTACCATAACAGTAGATGTTCAAATGATCACTGCTGCAATAACTGCTCCACTACTCCACCCCCCTTGTTTTTTGTGTGGATTTTCTATGCCAGGATGTGGACATTTACTTTTTGTTTTTCCTAGTGTTGTCCCTTCAGGGCTCAGCCTTCCTCTGTCTGCTGGCAGGAAAGCTCTGAAGGACTTGGCACCAAAACTTGTCTTTTAGTCAACTCAGCTCGAGGTGCCTGACAGTTTGGGTGCATGGAAGGTGCCCTGAAGCTTTGGAAGCTGACCGGCTGTTATATCCTTGACAGGATACAACCCATATAGCCAAGGCTGCTGCAGCAGTGATCATTCAAACATCTACTGTTATGGTAAATTTTACTTACACAACTGTACTTTATGACACCTGAGATGGAAAACAAAGTAGATTTATTATTACTTCTGGACAAAAGGACAATCAGATTACCAGTACTCAGACTGGCTCTAATCTAATCAGAAGACTCTTTTTTCTTGTTTGCTGTTCATGTTAGTAGAGACAATTCAGTTGGGCCCATTAAAAAGAGCTCTAGATAAAGACTGAGCACTACACCTAGTGGAACAGCAGGAGTTACTGACAACGAGTTCTGCAGTTTTACTACTGCCAGGTTTACAGTTGCTGTACCCCATATCTACAGTGGTGTCACTTAAAATGTATTCTGTTCTTTCTGCCCTGTTTCACATCTTTCTCCTTCATCTATCTTTTTTGGAGAGGACAGGAATTTCTGTAATGAAGCTGTGCTTCTTTGATTAGGAATAAAAGTGTTTTTTTGTTACATCACGGCACATGCAAGGGTCAGCGTGTTTTACCTTTCACTGATTGTTTGTATGCTTCTGTCAAACTATTTTCAGTACCTCTACTTCTCCTGTACCATCGTCCACCATCTTCTGCTGTGCTGCAAGTTCTGGCCTGGCATGCATGGTGGTTGCATCAAACGTGACTTGTTCTACTTTAGCTGGAAAATAGAAAAAGTTTAGTGAGTATGGCCTCCTTAGTGAAGCATCATGCGATAAACTGCATTCTTAGTGGCTTCAAGAGCATTTTAGTTTCTTTGTCTAAACTCCTCACAATGGTCCTACCATTGTCTTCTGTCTCGTACCTCTGAAATCTTTATACAGGGCTGAATTCTGGTCAAATCTACCCATTATGAAAGTTTAAAAAAATATAAATATAGAACAGTTACATACACTGGGACAATCTTTTGTCGAATTGCAGTTCTTGGTATTGCTTAGCAAAAGTACATTGATTAAAGGTGCTTTAGTGTTCAAAGTCTGTAAAATCCACCCATTTGTTAGATCGGAAACATAATTAAAGATATTCTGTAATAAGAAACTGCAGCTGTGACTGTACCATGAATTTCATGTAAAATAAGTGAAAAGTTGGAAGCAACACGGAGGAAACAAAATCAGCGTAGACTCATTTTATTTTTACATTTATTAACTGGGTAGCCCACTGGAGTCAATTGTCCCTTTTCAGGGGTGACCCAGGAGCACTGTCTAGTTAAGCATCATTGTCACACAGCATGGAAATGAAGGTAGAAAGAATCTCAAACCCTGCATTCTTGTCTGCTGGAAGCACTGCATAAACCATTCAGAGCCTTAATCCTTTGTGCTAATTGCCAGATTCAAGACTGCTCCTGTAATATAACATACAGAGTTAAATATCTATGTACTGATGATGAGTTTGAGGTTCATAGGTTCATAGGTAGGTACTAGGCTATTGGCCCTAGGGCCTACATAAGCCTAGCCAAAAGGTACCCTGGCTTTCGCCACCCAAGAAAATTATTTTCCTGTGCCCCTGTCGAGCAGAGCCACAGAAGTGATCCCCGGGGTGAATTGCCTATCTCCCATCCAATCATCAAGACTTTTCTTGAAGAGTGCTAATGAGGAGCTTTGTTTGATATAGATAGGTAGTTTGTTCCAGAGTATGGGAAGTCTCTGGGACAGGAATATATCCCTCCAGCATGTTCTGTTTATTGTGGTGACAAGGTTTAGGTCCCTAGAGCGTGTAGCTCATGGGATTGGGATTTCTTTAAGTGGAGCATGTCTAAAAGCTCTGGGTTTGACATAGCTTTGTGTGTTAGGCAGAGATCCCCTCTGAATAGGCAATATGTGACAGAGTAAAGCTGCAGTTTTTTGAGATGGTCTGCGTAGGGCATCTGTTTGAGGCCAGTAATCCTCTTTGTGAGGTATTTCTGTGGCCTTTCCAGTTGTTGTAGATGTCTTGTGAGGTACATACCAAAAGGGGCATTGTACTCTATAATGGGTCTAATGAGTGATGAGTAGAGGGGAACAATGACCTCTTTTTTCCCAGATGAGAAAACTTTTGTGATGAGGTGTGCCATGTAGAAGGATTTCCTGACTACTGTGACGATGTGATTATCAAAGGAGAGACTACTGTCCACCTGTGTCCCAAGGTTTCTTATCAAACTTTCGGTGTTAAGTAGACTACCGCCTATGTGATAGCTCATGGGTACAGAGTTTTTACCAAAAGGGATGACAATGCACTTTTTGGCATTGAGCTTGAGGCCATGGCTTTGACACCAGGCATCTGTCTCAGCGAGGCCCTTTTGTAGGATGTCCACATCTTTTGGAGTTTTGATTATGGCTCCTAGTTTGCAGTCATCTGCGAACTTCATTAGCCAAAGACCTTCTGTGTTAGCCTGTACTTCAGAGAAGTAGATACCAAACAGGAGAGGACCCAGGACTGAACCCTGTGGTACTCCACTTGTCACTGATCTGAAGTTGGATTTGGAGTCTGCTACTTTCACAGTGTGGGTTCTGTCCATGAGCCAGTTGGCAACCCATCTTGTGACATAGGGATTTATACCTAGTTTAGTGAGTTTATCTATAATTCCAGAGTGGGGGATGGTGTCGAAAGCCTTGGCGAGATCTAGATAGGCTGTGTGAACCACCTTACCCTCATCTACAGCTTTGGTGACTGCTTCAAAAAAGTCTATCAGGTTTGGGAGACATGATCTGCCTTTTACAAACCCAAACTGGGTGGGGTCCTGAGTTTGGAGATTACCAATGTCATTGTTTATAAGTTCCATGATGATACGTTCCATAGCCTTGCAGACCAAGCTCGTTAGGCTAATGGGGCGGTAATTTCCGGGTCTGTGGTGGCTCCCCCTTTGTGGAGTGGGATAACCATCACTGTGCGCCATTCAGTGGGCACATAGCCTGAGGTGAGGCTATGATTGAACAGGGTACTTAGGTGGGGTGCCAGTTCATTCTGTAGTTCATGTAGAACACAGCCTGGGATGTTGTCAGGTCCCATGGATGCTGTGTTCTTGGCTTTGGATAGTGTGTTTTTTATCTGTGCAGCCGTGATTACAGGAACTTTGCATTCTTCTGGTATAGTGATGGGCCCTTTAGGGGATGACAGGGGGGGTAAAGTTAGCACAGAACCTATCTGCCAGGATGTTGGCAATATCAGTTGGTTCTGTATATTTAGTGCCATTGTGCTGTAACTCAGAGCAGATCTGAGTGTTGCCATTGAGACTCTTGACATAGCTATAGAATGCTTTGTGGTTGTCTTTAGAGTCAGTGGCGATTTTGTTTTTGTAACTAGCTTTGGCTGATTTTATGAGGGATCTCAGCTTCTTACTGAGGCTGACCAGGGAGTTTCTCCAATCATGGGATTTTACTCTTTTTTGCAACAGTTTCTTTCTTCTGTTGTAGAGTTTGTTTATGGCAGGGGACCACCAGATTGGCTTCCTTTTTTTGGAGGATAACATCTTGGTTCTGTTAGGGACTGCACCATCCATGCACTCATGTAAGTGCTTATAAAGTGCATTTGTGTAGGATTCAGCAGTCATACCTCTATTGTTTGTCAGCATGGATGTCATAAAGTTTGCCACTTCTGTCTTAAGAAGCGTGAAGTTGGCTTTGGAGAAATTTTTTACTGTGGTTTCCCTAATGGGGGGTGGGGGAGGGATGTGGATGTTTAGGGTGATTAGCTTGTGGTCGGATCTGACCAATGAGGAATTGACCTCTGGTGTGGAGCACCCATTGCCCATGTTGGTAATAACCAGGTCTGGGATATTGCTGCCCCTGGTGGGTGGGGCGTGGATAAGTTTTATCCAAGGCATTGGAATTTATGAATTCCGGAAAACATTGAGCACAAGAGTTGGTACATGAGTAGTTTTCCCAGTTAATGCTGGGGTAGTTGAAATTGCCCATTATTAGGGTGTTAGGTTGTACCCTAATATTTTCCAGTGTATCAAGAAATGAGGAGTGGGAATCCTGGGGCATGGTGGGGGATCTGTAGCAAGCTACAATTTGGATTGTGGTCTTGCCCAGAGTTAGTTACACTTGGATAATCTCGGATGCATTATGCTGAGCAGCTAGCCTGGAGGTGTGGATATTCTTAATGAATATGGACTAGCCTCCGCCTTTAGTGTTTCGGTCCAGGTTAGGTGGCTGAAAGGTATGGTATGAATTATAGCCTGCTAATGCAGGGGTACTCTCTGGAGCCTTGAACCAGGTCTCTGTCACTGCACAGATATCGATGTTCTCCATTTTAAGGAGTGCCTCGAGTGAGTGCATTTTGAGGTTTAGACTTCTAGCACTGAGCAGCAATATCCTCAGATTCTTCTTGCTTGTACCTGTTACAGTGGTGAATTTGTCATTTGAACCTTGCCTAAAAAAGTCCCTATAGGAATGGATATAGCCTTAGCCAGTATCCAGAATCCCAGGGGTGACAGGTGCAGGCCATCTCTGGCAAAGCATTGTGGTTTGTCGATCATGTCATCCCAGGCAGACAGATACTGGATCCCCTTAGAATGACACCAGAAGCTTAGACAATTGTTGAAGTCAATCATTTTGTCCTTGTATTATGGTATCATTCTGGGTGATGGCAGGATGCTACTCTGGGCTAGGGTCATACCTGCCTGGGCTACAAGATCAGACAGCTCCTCCATGTCCCTTTTCATGTAGTCCAGGGAGGTACATCTCAGGTCATTCACACCAACATGGACAATGATAGAGTCATATTTGTACTTGTTGTGGAGTGACCTGAGTGCATGCGTTATATGGCGTATCCTGGCACCCGACAGGCAGCTGACAGTAACTTACTCCTTGTTTAGCCTGGTGAGTGGAACATCAGTGTGCCTGACTATAGAGTCACCTATGACTAGAGTATTGGGTACGTTGTTATGCCTTATGGGCTGTGGTTGAGTGGCACACTGAGTTTGTGGGCTATGTGTCATTTGGGTTGTGTTGGGGGGGTGGAGGTTGCTTGTGTTTATGCTTTGGAGGTCCCTGTTGCTTGGGCAGGTTTTTACTGAGAGCCTCCATGAATGTAGGTGTGTATTTTGTGTTTCTATGTGTGTGTTTTGGTGGTGTAGGTTTTGAGGGACTATGTGCTGAGTGTGGTGTGGTGCAAGTGTTTACCTTTTCCTCTTGACTGTCTAGTCCAGTCTTAGGTGAAGAGAGCTTTGCTTCCAGTTTGGCTATATAAGTGCATCTCTCACAGGTTGTAGTGTTGGGTGGTAGGAGGAGAGGGTTGTCTGTGTACATGAGGCAATTGCTGCATTGCCCCAAGATCCAGATTCATCAGGTAGACAGGAGAAAACACCGGGAGCTGACCCTTAGACATGCCTGGATAGGTGCTTATTTGGTAAGTACTAGAAACTGTTTTCCTCTAGACAGTGAGGAAAGTTGAGTGCTGTAGTAATTTGTAGCTTATTTAGTGCTTACAATAAGTTCTGAACAAGTGCTGAGCTCAAAGAAACAGACAAGTGCTGAAACAAAAAAAACTGGCTAGTTCTAAGAAACAAAATTAAGCTAGAAGGCTTCCCTCCAATACAGAAAGGCTTGGGGGCTTAGAAGCCCACAAATAGTCCTGGACACAGCAAATCTGTATCCAGACTAGACTACCCACAAGAAAGGCAGGAAACAAGCTTAGAAATTTTTTTTTTTTTTTTTAGTGGAAAGAGAGAAAGGAGGAGCAGAAACTAAGCTGATTGGCCTTCTTGGATTCCCTCATTTTGGGCACAGAGCTAATCCTGCATGTTGCTGACTGACTAAAGTAAATCTTAAGCTGGTAGACATGCTACGACAATTCTTCCTATTTTCTTTCAGTTTTAGAAGGATATTAATCATCTCCTCATACACAGAGAAGATACTACTTATCTGGTGCTGTTAGAATCTCCTTGTGTTCTGACTGAAGTGCTTCTCAAACAATCTGGAATTATATCGTTGATAAGTATATTCCTTGGCACTTTAACTTTTCACAGTTCTGCATTGTCTTAATTTTTTGCCTGACTGAATTATTTTATATATTTGCTGACTTTGTTTGCTGTTTTCTCATCTGTTCTGAAACTGATCCACCCCCCCATTCCTGTGGTGGTGTTAACGTTTATAAAACTGGTCTAACAGCTTTTGTGTTATCTGATTGTTTCAAGGTTTGCTGATATAAAAATAGTCCATATTTGTAAATTCCTACATACGCTGTTAGACTAATTTGTGTTCTGACTGGAGTGCTTCTCAAACAATCTGGAATTATATCACTGATAAGTATATTCCTTGGCACTTTAACTTTTCAGAGTTCTACATTGTCTTAATTTTTTGCCTGACTGAATTATTTTATATATTTGCTGACTTTGTTTGCTGTTTTCTCATCTGTTCTGAAACTGGTTTTCTCCTCCCCACCCACCCTATTCCTGTGGTGTTGTTATAGTTGGTGGCTTTGCAATTGCCCGCCCCTACTGTAAATTTGATCTGGGAAACTCCTCTCAGTCTAGTGTCCATTCTATCTGATACAGAGAGGACATTTGAGAAGGGCAACCCACTTAGGTTCTTAACCTTGAATTAACTTCTGCTCCTCCTTCCTCCCTTTGCACTTTACTAACAAAAAACATCTCTCTCCTTGTCTTTTGACTGAGTGTGCTTGTCAGTTGATAACTAAATTTTTTGGCACTTTTTGACTGTTCAGAGTTAAATTTAGTTCAGAATATATTTTGAATAAATTGCATTTATTTAAACTGTATTTGCTTTAATACTGCTACACGCTCAAGTGTTCTAGCTTGCACTGCACTTGAATTGTTTTTAGTGCTGTTTTAGTTGCTTTCTGAAAAAAAAAATCTAAGCTTGTTTCCTGCCTTTCCTGTAACTAGTCTAGTCCAGATATGGATTTACTGTATCCAGGACTGTTGGTTAGCTTCTGAGCCCCCCAAGCCTTTCTGTATTGGAGGGAAGCCTTCGAGCTTATCAGTGGGAGTGGTAAGCACTAGGTAGCCTATCTACCACAAGAGGAGTGGTTTCTGGCCCAGAAACTGTAGTTTGTTGGCTGTTTGGGCAGTTTTTCCATCTCTTTCAACTTTCTGGTTTAAAAGCCCGCATCTGCGCTGTTTCCTGCTTTTCCTGTAACTAGTCTAGTCCAGATATAGATTTGCTGTATCCAGGACTGTTGGTTAGCTTCTGAGCCCCCCCCCCCAAGCCTTTCTGTGTTGGAGGGAAGCCTTCTAGCTTATCAGTGGGAGTGGTAAGCACTAGGTAGCCTATCTACCACAAGAGGAGTGGCTTCTGGCCCAGAAATTGTAGTTTATTGGCCATTTGGGCAGTTTTTCCATCTCTTTCAACTTTCAGGTTTAAAAGCTCACATCTGTGCTTGTTTCTCACTTTTCCTGTAACTAGTTTAGTCCAGATATAAATTTGCTGTATCCAGGACTGTTTGTAAGCTTCTGAGTAGTGCCAAAGTCTGCTCTTCAATTTTTCCCTTAGATCTGTTAGTTCTCTCCTCTCCTGCACTTTTACTAGCTTATTAGTTTAGCACGCTACCAGACTTATTGTAGCACACAAAAGTGTTATCATCACTAAACGTTCTACAAGGAAACAGCTCCAGTACTTATTATTAATGCCCACCCTTCCAGGCATGTCTAAAAGTAATTTCCCTCTGCTTTCTCTTATTAACGTGGTGAACTTTGGCATCCTGATGTAATGTAGCAATTGCCTCATGTACACTGACAACCCTCTCCTCTTAACTCCCAACACTCAGACTTGCAAGCGATGCACTTATATATCCAAAATGAAAGCCACGCACTCTCCAGCCAAGACCGGAATAGCTGGTCAAGAAGAGAAGGTCAACACTTGCAGCACACCACATGGAACACATAGTCCTCCAGAACACACACTAGCACTGTCTTCACATAAAAGCACAAACCACACACCCACCTTCACTGAGGCTCTCAATAAAAATCTACCCAAACAACAGAGACCTCCAAGGCAGAAATGCACTCAACCACAACATAACACTATTCATGAGACACATAACTCTCTTAAACAGTATGTCACTCAACCAAAGCCCCTAAGGCAAAACAGCATGCCCAACACACTAGTCATAGGTGACTTGATAGTGAGGCACACTGGTGTCCCACTCACTAGGTTGAATAAGGAGAAAGTAACAGCTGTTTGTCAGGCACCAGGATCTGCCACATAACGCATGCATTCAGGTCCCTCAACAACAGGTACAAATATGACTCTGTCATTGTACATGTGGGTGTGAATGACCTAAGACGTACCTCCCTGGACTACATGAAAAGAGACATGGAGCAGCTCTTGGATTA
Organism: Protopterus annectens; assembly: GCF_019279795.1. NCBI lineage: Eukaryota > Metazoa > Chordata > Ceratodontiformes > Protopteridae > Protopterus > Protopterus annectens. Next base: position 1,927,743,131 of record NC_056737.1, on the reverse strand, counting down.
TGTAGCCCAGGTGGGCATGACCCTAGCCCTGAGCAGCATCCTACCATCACCTAGAATGATACCACAGTACAAGCAGAAAATTATTGAGTTAAACAACTGGCTAAGTTTCTGGTGCCATTCTAATGGGATCCAGTATCTGTCTACCTCGGATGACATGATTGACAGACCTTGATGCTATGCCAGAGATGGTCTGCATCTGACACCCCTGGGCTTCCTGATACTGGCTAAGGCTCTTGCAACCCCTATAGTGCCTTTTTTAGACGGTGTTCCAAAGACCAAATTACCACCGTAACAGCTACAAACAAATGCAATCTGAGGGTCATGCTGCTCAACACTAGAAGTCTAAATCTCAAAATGCACTCACTAGAAGCACTCCTTAAAATGACATTTGTGCTGTAACAGAGACCTGGTTCAAGACAGCAAAACGCACCCCTGCACTACCAGGATATAACTCATTCCACACATTTTGGCCTCAGAACTTTTACCGAAGCTCCAAAGGCGGTGGTGTTTCCATATTCATAAAAGATGTGCACACCTCCAGAGTGATAACCCAACATAATGCATCTGAGATACTTCAGGTGCAGCTAACATTGGGTAAGACAGCGATTCAGGTCGTAGCCTGCTATAGGTCCCCAACCATGTCCCAAGACTCACATTCCATGTTCCTAAGCACCCTGGAGAATATTATGGTCCAACCTAACACTCTCATACTGGGCGACTTCAACTACCTCTTCATTAACTGGGAAAACTACTCATGTACCAATACACTTGCCCAATATGTTCTGGCATGCCCAGGACCACCTCATTCTTACCCCCACTAGAGGTAGCAACATCCTTGACCTGGTCATTACTAACATGGGTGACTGTTGCTTTACACCAATAGTCAACTCCTCCCTGGTTAGATCCGACCACAAACTAATCACCTTGGAAATCCACATCCCTCCTACCCGCCCACAAAGGTAACCACCATGAAAAACTTCTCCAAAGCTAACTTTAGGCTCTTAAAAACAGAGGTGGCTAATTTCATGACACCCATGCAAATGGAGAATAGTTGCTTGACAGCCGAATGATATACCAATGCACTGTACGAACACGTACACAAATGCATGGATCTCGCCATACCCAATAGAACCAAGACACTCTCCTCAAAAAAAAAAGGATGCCAATCTGGTGGTCCCCTGCCATAAACAAACCCTACAACAATTATATAAATAAGGGCACAGCAGATGGAAGAAGGGATTTAGAAGCAACATGGAGGGAATGAAAGAATGAAATTATGGGTGAAGATCTGTGGTTTGGGGAGGAAGGACACATCTGTGATAATTTGTGGATGTACAGAAGAAGATAATGAGAGTGGTACATGATTATTTGAAAGAGATATAAGATTTAAAAGGTAGTCAAAAAGGTTCATAGAATTGTAAAATGGTTTTACTATGTCTCATTAAGACAAAACAAATACATTCTTCAGCTTCATAAAACAAACTAGCTAAAGCTTTGAGTAGATAAAAAGATAATTTTTTGTATGATGGGAAGCCCCATTCCCCTTTCTGGAAACTTCTGCTCTCTTACACACCCCTTACTGAACTATATTAAATCCATTGTCATATAACCACTGAGAAAGATGAAAGTCCAAAAACTTCTATATTGGGGGGGGGGGGGTACAAACAGAAACTGTGCTGACACTGATTCCAAATGATGAAAAGTGACGGATGAGTCGCAGATTGGGGAAGTTTGCTAAATAGGTTGAAACCTTATTTGTCTGACACATGACAGAGGGTAAGGAAGCTGATAAAAATGGGTTAAAGAATGCTGAAGGAGATGGACAAAGTTATTATGAAAGAAGTACTGGAACATATTCTGAGGAAGATTAAACCAGAAAGTGCACCTGGATAAGATGTTATTTGCCATATATTTTATAAAACAAGGATCAGACTTTTAAGGAGGTATTTGGGTAGTTGTGAATTTTTTGAATGAATGGTTGAATAGACATGTGAAGAAACATTATGAAAAGGTGTGACTAATTATTATATATATGTGTGTGTGTGTAAGAAACTGGAGAAAGGCTGTAGTCCTAATTAATGTAGATTATAATATTGTTGTCAAAATTATACAATTATGGTTGTAAAGAAAGAATGCTGGAGAATCTGATGTTTATGTGGTAACCAATGGAAACTGTGTTAGGCAATTGTCAGTTCTTAATGAGATTGTGGAGCTGATAAACAAAAGAAAGGATGGAGCTAAATGTATTGCTTTCATAAATTGGATCTAAGAAGCAATCTGTGCAAAGCCTCATTAAACCATTTTATATACATATTGAAAATCAGGATAGTAATACCAGTTTATTAAGTTAAACCTCAATATGAAGTCAATGCAACCTACTTTACAAAAAAGTAAGCTTTTGTACAAATTACTGTGCCCGTATGTGCAGCTTTGTTTACAATGGACACTGTTAGCAAATGTCAGTGTACTTCCATACTCTAATGTTCAGAAAGCTTAGCTGTCCATAGATATGAGTAAAGAAAAATTAAATGAAGTGACTTAAACTTACCATTTGGTGTACTTTTTCCAATACAAATACTGGCATTTAAAACTAATACAGTAATAACTATAGTTTCCTCATGCCACTTTAGCTTGCCCTGCAGGAAATAAGTTAGCATTAACAAAGTAAGATGACAATGTCCCACACCCAGCCTATACAGACAAAAACAACAAAAAAAGGCAAACCTATACTTATGATACTGTTTCTGACTGTACACTGCAGGTTAGATCTGTGTGAAGTATTAAAATGCAATTTCATAATCATGCCTTGCAGGTTTTTTTCTGAGAGAAGTCACAGATGAACATTGTGTGCCTACTGAAAATGTATTTTAACAAATTCCTGCATTCAGTATCCTAGCAGACAAGTTGTATAATATACATATTTAAATATCCATGCCATGTTCAAGATCATGGTGCCACACTGTAATGTCTTAATGAAAAGTTTTATATATATATATATATATATATATATATATATATATATATATATATATATATATATATAAAATATAAAATAAAACTCTTCCTTTTGATTTTATTTTAATTTATCAGTTCTGTTATATAAGCAGATGGTGGGTGTTATAGGGAAATAGCAGATGTCCCAATATGTTTTGAATTTTACCATTCCGCAGTCATGTCTAAACGCACAATGTTAAGACTACGATGTCTAAAGACCATCATATATGAAGACCACAATGTTTAACTTACATAGTTTAAAACACATAAGAGCATGGAGGGAGATATTTCTGAGAGTGTGGTATCTCTGAATTTTCCGAGGTCAAGAACAGGGATCATGAAGTTAGTCTACATAAGAGACATTGTAAAAATGGGTCTATATCACTTTACTGAAGACCCAGTTTAATGAGCCACTATTTGTCAAACCCAGTTAATCGAAAGCTAAATTCAGCGAAGGATTTCTTCAGCAAATTTTTTCCCTGGAAAAGAAACAAGTCGGCCATGTACCAACTGTCACAAAAACTGCAAAATTTAAAACCCAACAAAGTGGGGGACTTAACCCCCCCCACATCCCTCCTAACTAAATATACCAACTCTGAGATTGCATTACAGCAGGGAAAAGGGAAAATTCCCAATGATGGCCAATTATTTTCTTTACCAGGGTAAAAATTCACTGCAGAGATCATTTAGCTTTCGATTAACTGGGTTCGACAAATAGCGATTTGCTAAATTGGGTCTTTGATTAAGTGATATTGACCTGTAAAAAGATAGTAAGTATGTTGTCAGTATTCAGAATTTTGGTCTCAGACTAATTTGCAAACTGACTGTATGGTCCTCAACATTTTGGCTTTGACATTATGATTTTAGACAAGTTCTGGCTATATAAAGTGAAGGCATACTATGTTTTGAGGCCAGGCGTTACAGGTGGAGGGCTTCTATTCCTTGTAAGTTTCATTAATTTCACATAATACCCATCTTGAAAGGCATTACTGTGCTTATAAAATGTACCCTATATTTATATTTGTTGACTCTTCCTTGCTGTGGTGGCATTTTTTAATTGGTTATATATGTTTTTGTATATTGTGCGAAAAAGAAGTCCCATGTTGTCACTGTTAATTGTGTGTATTAGTTTACATATTATTATTGTTATTATTATTATTATTATTATTTGTATTTAGATGTATTATTTTTGTTTTATAACTAAACAAAAATAATTAAAGTTGACTTAAATTGTGTGCAGTCACCCCCTCAAAATACAAAAATAAAAATATAACTGGGAGTAAAATCCTTTCAGTGGGCTAAATGAAGCTACTGTTCACATACTTATATATGGAATGGCACTTTTTCAGCTGCCTGTATTTATTTACTTTAAATAAATTAAAAAATGCAAATAAATTGCTATTGC